>NC_089820.1:68866755-69166755 GCF_029633855.1 Hoplias malabaricus
TGTTTAGTTCATAGGTTATATCTTTTCGTTATCTATGTTTGAAGGAATAAATGAAGAAGTCTTGAAGTGATTTTCATGGTCACAAATGAAGGGTCGGGTCATTAGCTGATGATGTGTGGCAGGTGTGTTTAAGAGGATAAAACTGACCCCCTGCTGTGGTCCATCAGGGACAGGCTGCGAGGGAAAGAACCAGAGGAGCCTGGTGTGTGTGTTTGAGTGGGGTGTGTGTGTGTGTGTGTGTGTGTGTGTGTGTGTGTGTGTGTGTCTGAGTGTGTGTGGGAGAAAGAGAGAAAGTGTGTGAGAGGCGCTGAGGCTGGTAAGAAAAGCAATCATGTGGAAGAGTCTCCTACTGGAGTGTGTGAATGAGGAAGAGAGGAGCATCAGCAGGAGAGCAGGTCATTTAGATAAGCCTGTTACACACACACACACACACACACACACACATACACATACACACAAAGAAAGAAAGCAGAACTCTGACTTAATCAATCTTTTAGTTTAGCATCATTATTAAAAAGGGGGACTTTAAAAGTTTGTGTTTGTGTGTGTGTGTGTGTGTGTGATAGAGAGAGAGCGAGAGAGAGAGATGGAGCAGGAGAGGGGTGTGTTTCTATAGTAACGATTCCAGGCTCCCAGGGTGGGACAAAGACAGAAATCTCTGACTAGTTTCCTTCCTATCAGCTGCAGAGAGAGAGAGAGAGAGAGACAGACAGACAGAGAGAGAGAGGGAGAGAGAGAGAGAGACATATATATATATATATATATATATATATATATATATATATATATATATAGAGAGAGAGAGAGAGAGAGAGAGAAAGAGAGAGAGAGAGAAAGAGAGAAAGACAGAGAGAGAGAGAGCAGAGACATTCAGGCTTTACACCAAATGTTGGCCATTGATGGCTTTCAACCACAAAAATAATGGTGAGGTCCAGTAAAATTATTAGGTGTACAAATTAGTATTAAAGTGTTTTTTTTATGTTGTTTTTTTGTGTAACATGGAACTGTAATCAAATTCAAAATTTAAATATTCTCCTGCTTTTTGTAGCAGAGTATTTAAAGAAATATAATTAAGTACTTTGAAAATGCTCTTAGGGGGTCACGGTGGAGCAGCAGGTAGTGTCTCTGTCACAGCTCCAGGGTCCTGGAGGTTGTGGGTTCGAGTCCCGCTCCGGGTGACTGTCTGTGAGGAGTATGGTGTGTTCTCCCTGTGTCTGCGTGGATTTCCTCCGGGTGACTGTCTGTGAGGAGTATGGTGTGTTCTCCCTGTGTCTGCATGGGTTTCCTCTGGGTGGCTGTCTGTGAGGAGTATGGTGTGTTCTCCCTGTGTCTGCGTGGGTTTCCTTCAGGTGGCTGTCTGTGAGGAGTGTGGTGTGTTCTCCCTGTGTCTGAGTGGGTTTCCTCTGGGTCGCTGTCTGTGAGGAGTGTGGTGTGTTCTCCCTGTGTCTGCGTGGGTTTCCTCTGGGTGGCTGTCTGTGAGGAGTATGGTGTGTTCTCCCTGTGTCTGCGTGGGTTTCCTCTGGGTCGCTGTCTGTGAGGAGTGTGGTGTGTTCTCCCTGTGTCTGCATGGGTTTCCTCTGCGTGCTCCGGTTTCCTCCCACGCTCCAAAAACACACGTTGGTAGGTGGACTGGAGGCTCAAAGTGTCTGTAGGTGTGAATGTTTGAGTGTGTGTCGCCCTGTTCCCCGCCTTGTGCCGTGATTCTGGGTAGGCACAGGACGCAGCGCCGCCCTGAACTGGATAAGGGTTACAGATAATGAGATAGTGAAAATGGCCAGACAGAAGAATTTATTAATTGCAGCGTTTGTTAAGAGTTCCATCAGGAAAAAGCGCTGACGAAGCATGTGAATTTTTTTTCTGTTCTCTGGGATAACAATGTATTCAGAAGTATGTGTGAGTTTCGGTTTAGACAATTAAGGAATTAATTTTTAGTTAATAAAATGAATTACAATGAATGATCAGGAGAATGCTTAAATAATGAATAAAATGATACATTACTAATGCAGTTTAAAACCTATTTGTAAACTTAATACAATCTAACATGATTAAATAAAAATTGTAATTCATCCCAGAGGTTCTGGATGGAGCTCCATCGCTCGAGACAACACAGTTAAAGTTCTTCACAACACATTGCCGGGTGGGGGATATAAATAATTATAATAATATAATATTTACCTAAAAAATAGACAACAATAATGGTAACAAATATTAAATTAATAGACATGACAGTCAAAACAAATCGATTACAAACCGAATAGGTACAGGCTGAAGCATTAGCTTATTGTACCTATTTAGCTAATTAACATTCTTTTTACTTCTGTATTGAGACGAGAAAAAACCACCACGGAAAGAAAACATTCAAAAATTTGTATTTATTTATTTTTATATTAATTTATTTTTAACAATAATTTTTTTAAATAAAAAATGTTTTAAATGTTTGGTTTTGAAAAATAATTATCATCCAAGCACTAATTTGAAATGAAACTTTTTTTTTTTTGTCTAATTCTGTTACTAACCACAGTGTTCTTTGGTTTTTTTAGGAGTGGATCATTCAAATCTGGATTTACAGAAAAATTTTGTGAGTGTTTCTGTTCCTACTCTTTCTGGAGCCTGTCTGTAATAACACACACACACACATATCTGACACAGAGAGAATAGGGAGAGATGAGATGGGTCCTGTTCTCGCTGTAATCTGGACGCTGCTGCTCAGATCAAAGCGAACGACACAACGGCTGCTTTTCTTTTTCTCTTCTTTTCTCTCGGTCTGAATTAATGAAAGAAACATGTCTCCTACTGGGGTGTGTGTGTTTGTGTGTGTGCGTGCATGTGTGTGTAGAGTTTCACTAATGTTGAGGGAACCAAAATCTGTTTGCACACTCACATTGTGGGGACTGCGTTTCCTTGTGGGCATCACAAGCTGGTCCCCAAATTTATAGAAATACATTTTAGAGTGAAGACATGTGTTAGGGTTAGGTTTAGAATAAGGTTTGAATCAGGCTTGTAGCAGTTAAGGTTAATGTTACTTTAAATTTACACAAAATTGAATGCAAGTGTAATGTCCTCATAATGCATGGAAACAAACAGGTGTGTAAGTGTGTAGCAGGGCTCTCTCTCATCTCCTGATTACATCAGACTGTCACAGAGGCAGGATGTTTCGTGATTGTTCTTTACACTTTTTTCTCCATTATGTTTACGGCATTTGACTGAAACAGAAGAGAAATTCTGAAACGCTCGGTTTCCACTAATGACTTGATCCTTTCTGTAGTGTGCAGTTCAAGTGCTTCACAACCCAGTGCAGGGGTGGGTGGGGGGGGCTTTATGCCCCTCTGTCTCTTGGCTTTTGCACAGTGACCTTTTGTCACTAATGGACTTTATTATAAAGGTGCTGAATATTTTTGTAATGTATGATTGGTTTTAAATAATGCAAACATGCCATTGACCAAAAATTAACATGAAAGTAGTGGGAGTAAGTTAATGTTAATTATTTAGTCGCCTCTTGCTTCTGCTCATTGAGCACATTCATGAAATGTGAGCAGAAAGAATGTGCACAAATGCCTTCGTAAAACATTTTTGTTTTTTGGTAAATATCCAGTTCTTAGTCTCAAAATGTTCGTAGGTACGAACAAAATGAACACTCCTGAATACGTGTAGTGTGCGTGATGCCCGAAAGACCTTTAATGTCATTTGACTTGACTGCAGTGCAATTAAAAATAATTACAATAATTAATTAAAATGGGCGGCACGGTGGTGCAGCAGGTAGTGTCGCAGTCATACAGCTCCAGGGGCCTGGAGGTTCTGGGTTCGATTCCCACTCCGGGTGACTGTCTGTGAGGAGTTGGTGTGTTCTTCCTGTGTCTGCGTGGGTTTCCTCCGGGTGCTCCGGTTTCCTCCCACGGTCCAAAAACACACGTTGGTAGGTGGATTGGTGACTCAAAAGTGTCCGTAGATGTGAGTGATTGTGCCCAATGATTCCAGGTAGGCTCTGGACCAACTGCGACCCTGAACTGGATAAGGGTTACAGATAATGAATGAATTAAAATATACTAACTAAATAAATAAATTTAAAATATGATATTAACAATATAAAATCAAATAAAAATTTCACTCAGCAACCAAGTGTTTATTATCTGACAGTGAGGACCACTACTGAGATCCAATATTTTAGGGTCAGCTTTGAGAAGATAGTCCAACAGATCCCATGCTATTCCGGTACCTGCACAGGTGCTGTTCGTGTTTGACTCCTTGGATACTGAATACTCATCCAAACATCATCCCTGAAATTTTAAACTAGGTTTGTACTTCATGCACAACAGATGTGAGGGTATAAATAAGGCGATTGCAGTGCGATCATCTTGTGCGTTGGCCCCACGCCATGTCCCTACATGCTCTTGCACTTCCGAATTGATGCACTGGAAAATGCACTTGCAGATCAGGTACAGGCATTTGTGTAATCCCTCTGAGATTATAAGTATAGATGTTTTTTAATGCTTTGGTGCATGTTTGTGTGCCATTTGAGTGACAAACAGATGCAACAGATACAACAGCTTTTATATATGGCATAATACATCTAATAACTCCCTATAAGTTATAAGCGAGCAACAAATGTACACAGAATAAAAATTAATGGATTCACTTTAATCATAGGACGATTTCCGCTCTGAATATGTATTCTTTTGCTTTTCTGTAGAGATGTTAAAGGCTGTTTGCTGTGATTCCTCAGTCCAAGCGCTTCCTAATACGATGCTCGTTTGAAATCCATGAGTGTGGAGTATGCTAATTATATGCTAATAATAAATTAACTTGCTCACCCTCTTAATTTGCAAAACATTGGTATTCGCTAACAGACGCACATTCTACTAATACATCTGAGGTTTATGCAGCGCTCATAATTTATGGCGGAATTTTTGGGAACTTTCGTTTTACTCATGAGCTACTCTCAGGTTGCTCTTTTTTTATGAACATTTCATGAATGAGGCCCAATGTCCATTTGATCAGTTTCCATATAGGTGCACTTTGTCGCTTTACAATTACATAGATTTGTCCTTCTATATCTTGCATTCTTGGTTAGTCCATTTCACCCATTCTTCAGTGGTCAGGACTCCCACCAGGCTGCCAGAGAACATGGATTATTTGGGTGGTGGGTCATTCTCATCGCTGCAGTAACGCAGGAACAGTGGTGGTGTGTTTGAAGTTGTCATTAAACAGGAAATTTAAGCCTGTGTATGTGTCACTGCCATTTTTATTTAATTAATAGTTACCTCTTAGCCTTCACTTAGCATTGGGCATGCTGACTCATGTGACCCATGTGCAGCTGCTCTACAGCATCAAATTGTATGTATTTCCAGAGAGATTATCCACACTGTCTGCAATGAGCAGCAGCTGAGTTCACTTGTTGTAATAATGTGCTGCTGTAGTGGTCACTTTTCCTGAAGTGGTTTCTTTGTTTCTGCAGAGGGCTTTTGCAAGTTTTGACCTTCGTTATTCTCACGGACTTTCCCATGATCCAATGCCACGGAGAGATGAGGAGAATGGGTAAAATTTACCTAAATGTATCGTAACTTACACTCTGTTCAGACTCTGCATTAATGAATGAATGGAAAATGGAAAATTTCAGTGTTTCTAAATATGTATCCAGTTATTTATAGCTAAGATTTTTTTTTTTATCACTTCCAGTTTCAGTTTTTTTCCTCTAATAATTGTGTTGTAAAACACAAATAAATATATATAAATTTTAAAAATTGATTCAAGCAATTTGTATGAATTTGAGGTGCATGTAAATCATTGAAAAATTTTTTTATTTGTTTTTACTCATTTGTTTTTGTGAATGATGTCTCATTTTCCAAGACACGGCACTAAATGTGCTGGTGAAATTGCTATGGAGGCTAACAACTCCTTCTGTGGAGTGGGCATCGCTTTCAATGCATATATAGGAGGTGAGTAGAGCACAGGATTGACCAATAAATACATCCATCCATCCATTCATTATCTGTAAGCGCTTATCCAATTCAGGGTCACGGTGCCTCCAGAGCCTACCTGGAATCATTGGGCGCAAGGCGGGAATACACCCTGGAGGGGGCGCCATCTTCACAGGGCAACACACACACTCACACATTCACTCACACACTCACACCTACGGTCACTTTTGAGTCACCGATCAACCTACCAACGTGTGTTTTTGGACTGTGGGAGGAAACCGGAGCACCCGGAGGAAACCCACGCAGACACAGGGAGAACACACCACACTCCTCACAAACAGTCACCCGGAGGAAACCCACGCAGACACAGGGAGAACACACCACACTCCTCACAGACAGTCACCCGGAGGAAACCCACACAGACACAGAGAGAACACACCACACACCTCACAGACAGTCACCCGGAGGAAACCCACGCAGACACAGAGAGAACACACCACACTCCTCACAGACAGTCACCCGGAGGAAACCCACGCAGACACAGAGAGAACACACCACACTCCTCACAGACAGTCACCCAGAGGAAACTCACGCAGACACAGAGAGAACACACCACACTCCTCACAGACAGTCACCCGGAACGGGAATCGAACCCACAACCTCCAGGTCCCAGGAGCTGTGTGACTGCGACACTACCTGCTGCGTCACCATGCCGCCCCCAATAAATACAATTCAATAATAAACTAATGCTATTGTAGTGAGCTCTTCCTGCCCTGGACACCAGCGGTCCTCATCCCCAGAGTCCTATGGGGAAGGGGTTCTCACGACAACTTATGTTTAACTCACCTGCACCTCATTAACCCCCTTTAAAAGTTTCCTTCCCCTCAGTACTCTGCAGAGTATTGTTAGTTCTACTGCTGCTTCAAGAGCTGCTTTTGACAAGCTTCACATGAGCTGAGATTTTTATTTATTTATTTATTTTTTACTTTTTTGGCCTCTGTTTTCTGATATTTGGACCTCAATTAGTGGACACTTGGTTTTTTTTTTTAATCTGTGATTTTTGCTGCTGACTGTCTGTAAAATAGTACCTGCACCTCCATACAGTTCCAAACCCTCTGCTTCAAGCTGTATTGTCACAGATATATTAGTATAACACACAGGATTCACACATTCACAAGCATGCATAATACGTAATGGATGGGCATATTAAAGGAACATTAGGTAATATTTGACCACGATATTACAGCTTCAAAATCATTGTGATTGCTCATTAACCTGTGACAGGAGCTCACTAGGGGCACGGTGTATGCCCGGGATAACCAGAATGAACCTGTCAGAATGAAACATCGCATCGCCAGGGTCCGTTGTAAATAAGCTGTTTTAGGTTCATTCGTACCAGGACTTTATTTTGGTGAGCCGACATTTAGACAAAAAAAGAAAAGATAAATTCAAAATCTCAAAGTTAAGAACCAAACACCTAACCGATGAACAAAAATCCAAATAGCTAACTGCTGTAGTAAAAAAATAATAATTAAAAAAAAAAATATATATATATATATAATTTTTTAATACCTTAATAATGTATATTTGTGTTACTGCAATGTGCTATAATTATTACATATATTTTATATATTTAATAATAATAAAAATAAAGCACAATATTGCTGCCAATTAAATACTGTATTTTTTTTATAGTTTCCCCCCTCCCCCTTGATTACAGGACAGTGCTGTAAAAGTGAGTTACACTCTGCAACTGTGTTAAAACAGAGTCTTATTCTTTCCTAATGTTCCTTTAGTAACACATTCTCAATTCAGATGATTGTCAAAGAAGAAGAAATACATTTATTTTAATTACTCACTAAGTCAAACTGGATTTTCTAACCTACATTTGGACACAAGATTAAGGGTTGCAAACATATGTGAAAAGAAGTCTATTGAATTTAGGCAGTGTATTCTCTGCTCAGATGAAACAAGTAATAACAGGTTTGGATCGGATTAGATTAGCCAAGACTTCCACAGTGACTGCACAGTGGCAGCTGTGACCAATGAGGGGAAGTAGTGTGTTAATACAAAGCTCTATGAGTCCAGAAGGTTTGACTTTGATTTATTATTTTAAAAATAGTCATGAATGCTAATGCATGCAACAAAATACTGAGGTAAATAAATATACACACAGGTATTCGTCTGTTGGATGGTCCAGTTACTGACTCCATGGAGGCCATGGCACTCACTTACAATAACAACTTCATCCACATCTACACCTGTTGCTGGGGGCCACGAGACAACGGGGCTGAAATGTCAGGGCCAGGGACGCTAACAGCGAAAGCTTTACAACTCGGAACACGCAAGGTACACACACTATACTCATTTATGCTAATACACTACACTACAACCACTTTATTAGCTCCACTTGATGTATAGAGTATACGTATTTGAGCATCTGCTTATCCAACATTTTTTACCGAAATTAAAGACATTAATCTGGAGTTTGCCTTGGCCTTAAAGCAACAGTAGGTAGAATTACTACCTTAAAATTACAGTTTCAAAATCATTGTGGTGTTTCACTGACCTGTAATAAGTAGAACAGAGCCTCTGGTGTTGTTACTCTAGGCTCAGCACTGCAGAAACTGCACTATGTAGATTTTGAAGGCGGGTAGGAACATGTAAATGATTTTCTGTGTGTGCGTCCAGGGTCGAGATGGTAAGGGCAGTATATTTGTGTGGGCTGCTGGGAATGGAGGGATGATGAATGACCACTGTGGGGCGGACGGTTACATCAACAGCATCTACACCATCGCCATCGGAGCTGTCACCCAAACAGGAAGCCCCGCCCACTTTGGCGAGCCCTGCCCAGGCGTCATGGCTGTCACACCCACGGCAACAAACACCCTTAACTCCCCGCCTCTGGTGAGATTGCCACAGTAGCACACACTTTCAGAAAAATATTTCTTAATGATTTTATTGTAGATCGTTTTCAGTCTCAACTAAGATTGACACAAACGTGCATACATCTGTAAAGCCGTGTTTAAATGGTGTCAGGTTTCATACAAATTTCTAGGGTGAGACCAGCTAAAGCAGCTTTTTTAACAGCTGATGCTTGCTGGAATTAGACTTAAGGAAGAATAGACAAGTGTGTGTGTGTGTGTGTGTGTGTGTGTGTGTGTGTGTGTGTGAGAGAGAGAGAGAGAGAGAGAGAGAGAGAGAGAGAGAGAGAGAGAGAGAGAGAGAGAGAGCATCTCTCCTCAGGCAGTCAGCTATATTTAGCTTTTCCTCAGAGATTTGCCAATTAACACCTTGCCGTGTATCATCAATGATCCGCTGTGGCCTGCTGGGTAACGGGGACATGAGCAGCTACAGTTCACCATTTCTGTGTGTGTGTGTGTGTGTGTGTGTGTGTGTGTGTGTGTGTGAGAGAGAGAGAGAGAGAGAGAGAGAGAGAGTCAGAGAGAGAGAGAACGAGAGAGAGAGTGATACAGAGAGGAAAAAAGTAAAAAAAAAAAAACAAACTGGAGGTGTATTGTTTTGCCCCAGTTTGACTCTCATTAGGGATCAGAGAGTCTATATAATATTTATATACAAAGGTGTGTGTGTGTCTGTGTGTGTGTGTGTGTGTGTGTGTGTCTGTCTGAAGTGTTAATTGGGGGTGAAGAAAGGTGTGGACACAGTGCAGAGTGTGAGGGAGCTTCTGGGCGAAATGGCAGCTCACAGACTGTGAATGAACATCAAAGGCACATGCACACACACACACACACACACACACACATACACATACATACATTGTTTCTTGCTTCCTCTCTCCAACTCTGTTTCTCTGTGTGATTTCTTTGTAGGTGCACATTTGAAACAAGCCATTGATGTTCTCAAACTCTGTGTGTGTGTGTGTGTGTGTGTGTGTGTGTGTGTGTGCAGGTGACTGTGACAAACCTTGGTGAAGGCTGTATCACTCATTTTGCGGGGACTTCCAGTGCTGCCCCGATTGCGGCAGGAGTGCTGAGTTTGGTGCTAGAAGCAAAGTAAGTGCAAAAGGTTCTGGACACCTTCACATCCACCATTCATTTCCAAATGAAGGACGCTCAGGTGTCTATTCTCTTCTGGAAGGCCTTAAACTTAATGTTGGAACATTGAAGTGTAACTATTTAATAGCATTCAGCAAAATAAATACTGTATTAGTTAGGTCAGGTACTGATGTTGTATGATTATTCCAAAGCCGCATCACTCCAGGGAATATATAGCAGTTTTCCAACAACGAGGAACAAGAACGGTTCCCTTTGCGTTCTCATTTCGGAAACATACATCCATATGTCAATATAAATTGGTTTGCAAACCAGAAAAGTTAGTCCCCAAAGAACCAAAGAAGAGTTGGTCGCCTGTGCGTGTGTTGAGCTTAAGAAACTCCAGAAAGATCTCAGAGCCTCAAATAAAGTGGTATCGTGCAGTGGAGCTGGACAGGCTCATTACAGTGTGTTATATACACGAATCAGCCATAACATTATGACCACCTCCTTGTTTATACACTCAGTGTTCATTCTCTCAGCTCCACTGTCCACAGGAGCACTTTTCTAGTTCTTCAGTTAGAAACTGTAGTCCACTTGTTGCTCTGCATACTATATTTGCCCCCTTTCCCCCTGTTCTTCAGGACCCCCACAGAGCAGGTGTGATGTGGTGGTGGATCATTCTCAGCGCTGCAGTGACACTGACGTGGTGGTGGTGTGTTAGTGTGTGTTGTGCTGGTGTAGAGTGGATCAGACACAGCAGTGCTGCTGGAGTTTTTAAACCCCTCAGTGTCACAGCTGGACTGAGAACAGTCCACCGACCAAAAACATCCAGCCGACAGCGTCCTGTGTCACTGATGAAGGACAAGACACACACTGTGCAGTGACAGATGAGCTACTGTCTCTGACTTTACATCTACAAGTTGGACCCACGAGGGAGGAGTGTAGGTGTGGCAATGATGTAGTGGACAGTGTGTGGAGTTTAACAATGAATTAACATAAACAATGACCCTGTCATGACTCGGGTTCTTAGCCCCCACAATGCCCCCAGCTGGTGATGTATCCTTGGTTCCCATCTACACTGGTGGAAATGCAGCTGTTCCAGAACATCCCTTTCATGCTTTTCTATGTAGACTGTATATACACTGCATTCAATAGTTATAAATATTAACAAAATGTAGAAAATTTAGGACCTGTTTATTACTAGATTTCTGAAGATGTTAAAGACACTCATGTCCCAAACACTCCACACACACTCTACTCGAGGGTTTCCATTAGAGTTTGAAACCAGTGATCGTGATCCCGCTTGTTGCTAGGCTCATTTACATATTAAAGAGGACACCTGTGGAATATGCTAATGAGTGAATACATTAAAATAACATTTTGTTTGCCTGCCTGTTGCTGTGTGTGACTTCAGAGCATGAGTGTCTGTGTGTGTGTAAACAATGGAAATACACTTGCACCCACCCACCTAAATACACACACACACACACCATGTCATGAATATCTCACTTTTCACTGCTAGGCTTAAATGTTGTGGTTTAATAAGATCTTTTTTCTGATTCTTTGTATCTCTCTTTTTTCTTCTTCTTTCTTATGCTCTGTATCTCCTTTTTCTTTGCGTTCCCACATCTTTCTCTCTTCTTTCTCACTCTTTTATTATCACTCTTTTATTATATCTTGTTCAGTCCTCCCTATTTTTTCTTCTTTTCATGTGTTTTATCTTTCTGTCTTATTATCGTTTTCATTCTTGTTGTGTCCCTCTCTTTTTCCTTCTTCTGATGCTTTCTCTCTCTCCACCCCCTCACTCTCTCACTCTCTGTCTCTCAGATTAATCAGTGTAGCATGTGATTGTAGATTCTCTGCATGATCCTGACTCCACCTTCCTAATCACTTTTAACACACCACTGAGTGCCTCAGTTACACACACACACACACACACACACACACACACACACACACACACACACTAGTGTCCATGTAGTTATATTTATGTGTGTGTTAGAGCCTGTTAAAAGGAGCAGTCTTATAGATGTATGTTCTCTGTTAGTAAATGTGTGTGTGTGTGTGTGTGTGTTTTCACTGTCACTATCAATTACACCTTTTCCAATAACAGCAACCTCACTGTTCTCTACACCCTGCCTCACCTTAATCAATGTGTGTGTGTGTGTGTTCTGTAGAAAGGAAAAAGAGATCTCTAATATTTCTGTATTCTGTTTCTTCTTACTACAGTTGTAATTTTTCCTTAATATCACTTTCATTCCTCCTTAAAATCTTCTTTAATGTCTCAAATTTTAACTGTTCTGCTATTGGTCAAACTCTAGTGAGTGAAAAATGAATCACAAAGGACCTTCAGGACAGGAACACAACCCTAGGTTTACAAGCTGGTTAACTCTTTTCAGAAAACATCCCTCTCTTTTGTCCATACCTTCTCCCTCCATGCTGCTCTTCTTTCCCCAGAATACGTCTTTCTAGGCCCATGTTTCTAACAAAATATTTGATATAAGCTGCTGTTCTCTGTTTGATAGTGAGGCATAAGAGAAGACACGTTCAGTTTAAACTGCAATTAGCTGCGTTTGGAAAAAGTATTATTCCATTTTATTTTGATTATTCTAAGCTTTTATTTTTCAATAAGGTTCTGCAGAAATGCGCTAAATTTGCCATCATTCTGTTTTGAATGTGTTTCTAACAGTTCTAACAGTCAGCATGTGAAAAATGTGCTGCAGATAGCGAGAGTTTTGCAGGTGGCGGAGTTGGAATGAGAGAAGAATTTGTGGATTTTGGAACATTTATGTGGTTTGTGAAGGCATTTTTTGTGAAAGCAATAAAAAATGATTCACAGTTGGGTGCAAATGGACTTCTGTTTGACTGACTGTGTGAAGAACTTCATGTTTGGTTTTGACCAGTAAATGTTAGCATTTGAAAATAATAATAATATTTATAATAATAATAATAATAATAATAACAAAACAAAAAACAATGCCCCTTCCAGGGTGTATTCCCACCTTGCACCCAATGATTCCAGGTCAGCTCTGGACCCACCGCGACCCTGAACTGAATAAGGGTTACAGATAATGAATGAACAAAAAATAATATTTATCACAGTGGAGCATTCAGTCACAGTTCCAGGGTCCCGCTCCGGGTGACTCTCTGTGAGGATTGTGGTGTGTTCTCCCTGTGTCTGCGTGGGTTTCCTCCGGGTGACTCTCTGTGAGGATTGTGGTGTGTTCTCCCTGTGTCTGCGTGGGTTTCCTCCGGGTGATTGTCTGTGAGGAGTGTGGTGTGTTCTCCCTGTGTCTGCGTGGGTTTCCTCCGGGTGACTGTCTGTGAGGAGTGTAGTGTGTTCTCCCTGTGTCTGCGTGGGTTTCCTCCGGGTGACTGTCTATGAGAAGTGTGGTGTGTTCTCCCCTGTGTCTGCGTGGGTTTCCTCCGGCTGACTGTCACACAGCTCCAGGGGCCTGGAGGTTGTGGGTTTGATTCCAGCTCCGGGTGACTGTCTGTGAGGAGTTGGTGTGTTCTCCCCGTGTCCGCGTGGGTTTCCTACGGGTGCTCCGGTTTCCTCCCACAGTCCAAAAACACACGTTGCAGGTCGATTGGCGACTCGAAAGTGTCCGTAGGTGTGAGTGAATGTGTGTGTTGCCCTTTGAAGGACTGGCGTCCCCTCCAGGGTGTATTCCCGCCTTGCGCCCGATGATTCCAGGTAGGCTCTGGACCCCCCGCGACCCTAAATTGGATAAGCAGTTACAGATAATGGATGGATGGATGGACAGTGGAGCATTCAGTCACAGTTCCAGGGTTCCGCTCCGGGTAACTCTCTGTGAGGAGTGTGGTGTGTTTTCCCTGTGACCGTGTGGGCTTCCTCTGGGTGACTGTCTGTGAGGAGTGTGGTGTGTTCTCCCTGTGTCTGCGTGGGTTTCCTCCGCGTGACTGTCTGTGAGGAGTGTGGTGTGTTCTCCCTGTGTCTGTGTGGGTTTCCTCCGGGTGACTGACTGTGAGGAGTGTGGTGTGTTCTCCCTGTGTCTGCGTGGGTTTCCTCCGGGTGACTGTCTGTGAGGAGTGTGGTGTGTTCTCTTTGTGTCTGTGTGGGTTTCCTCCGGGTGACTGACTGTGAGGAGTGTGGTGTGTTCTCCCTGTGTCTGTGTGGGTTTCCTCCAGGTGACTGACTGTGAGGAGTGTGGTGTGTTCTCCCTGTGTGTGCATGGGTTTCCTCTGGGTGCTCCGGTTTCCTCCCATGTTCCAAAAACACACGTTGGTAGGTGGATTGGAGACTCAAATGTGTCCGTAGGTGTGAGTGTGTGTCGCCCTGTGAAGGGCCGGCACCCCCTACATGGTGTGTTCTCACCTTGTGCCCAGTGATTCCAGGTAGGCTCTGGACCCACCGTGACCCTGAAATGGATAAGCGTTTACAGATAATGGATGGATGGAATTTGTCTGCTGCTACTCAAATATATTTTCCTAAGAAATATAAAGGAATCTCACCTGTGTCTGTGTTGAATTTTAGTGGAGATCTCAGTGGAGTCTCATACGGGTTCAGATTTGCTGAGATAATAATACTCACGTTTCTCTGCAGTTGTAAATACAGAACTCAGAAATAAGATTTTCCTGTGTGTGTGTGTGCAGTAGTAACATTTATTATATATATAGTTTAGAGCCAAAGCAAAGGAATTTTATCCAGGAGTGGAGTTCAATAGCAGAAATGGCTTTTTCAAAGAAATCCCAATGTGTGTGTGTGTGTGTATGTGTGTGTGTGTGTGAATGTATTTCTATGTGTGTGTTACACTGGGAGATGGCCGGGGTTCAGTAATTAATTCCCGTGTCGAGTGTTTGGCGGAGCTGCTGATTGGCCTGATCTCTCTCTCTCTCTCTCTCTCTCTCTGTTTTTATTCTGTTGTGATATAAAGGAGGCCGTTTCGAGTAATTTGTCCCAGAGAGAGGTTTGGAAAACCGTACAAGCTTTGATTTAGCAAAGCAAATTTAATTTTGTTTGCTTTATGCAAACCCAGCCGGGGCTTGGGGTGCTTTCTCTCTCTCTCTCTCTCTCTCTCTCTCTCTCTCTCTCTCTCTCTCTCTCTCTCTCTCTCTCTCTCTCTTCTCACTTTGTGTGTGTGTGTTTCAGTTCAATATTACATTGCCTAGTGTCTGTACCATGCCTTTGAAACTGGAGTTTAAAATAATTGTGTACATTTATTATTTATTTTAAATATTATTATAATCACTCTGCAGCACAGTTTTTTTTTTATTTCCCCTTTTCCCTTTCTTAATGAAACCCTCTTTTAGTTTTGTCTTCTTTAGCTTCCCGTGTACCTCCCTTGAGTGTGTTTATGAGGTGTGAATGCTGTTATTATGGTCAGGATTGGTGCTGAGCTTGATTTTGTGTTGTTTTGTGTTTTGAAAGTTTCATGTTTCCCCATGAATGTGTTGAGTCAGGTTTTGCAGGTGGTGTTGAATGACAATTAATTTATAATAATTATAATATTGTAGCAGTTTTGTCATCAAAGGTTTCTATCTATCTATCTATCTATCTATCTATCTATCTATCTATCTATCTATCTATCTATTGTTACACTTATATAGCGCCTTTCTAGATACCCAAGGACGCTTTACAATCTACACTGCTCAGAACGCTCAGAACACTCAATCCACACACTGGCGAGAAGCGGCAGCCAAACGCGCACAGCGTACTCTCGACTAGGAACAACCATCCACCTGGAGGACTGCATCGGGCACTAGGATTTCACCCAGGACAGAGTGTCAATCCATATCTGGGCGGACATACATTCACTCATTCACTCACACAGTAGGACAGTTATTAGACAGAAGCCAATTCACCTACCCTCCATGTTTTTGGACTGTGGGAGGAAACCGAAGACCCGTGTTTGCACATAAGGGGTTAACTGCTCTTTATTGAACCTGACATACCTGCCTTTACAAAGTGTCAGAAACACCCCACCTAGTGCGTGTCAAATCACACAAAATACCAGGGGCATGTCAAATCACACAAAATACCAGGGGGTCACCAACAAAGACAAGGGGACACACACTCACACATTCACTCACACCTACAGACACTTTTGAGTCACCAATCCACCTACCAACGTGTGTTTTTGGAGCGTGGGAGGAAACCGGAGCACCAGGAGGAAACCCACGCAGACACAGGGAGAACACACCACACTCCTCACAGACAGTCACCCGGAGGAAACCCACGCAGACACAGAGAGAACACCCCACACTCCTCACAGACAGTCACCCGGAGGAAACCCACGCAGACACAGAGAGAACACCCCACACTCCTCACAGACAGTCACCCGGAGGAAACCCACGCAGACACAGAGAGAACACCCCACACTCCTCACAGACAGTCACCTGGAGGAAACCCACGCAGACACAGAGAGAACACCCCACACTCCTCACAGACAGTCAAAGTGCGGGACTCAAACCCACAACCTCCAGGTCCCTGCAGCTGTGAGAGAGACACTACCTGCTGCTCCACCATGATTCCCACAGTGTTATTAACATAAGAATATTCAGTTAAAATAACATCACAACACAAACAAAACAAAGTACGTGCTCATTCTTCATCAAAAATATAATGTGCTTTTTTATTTTTCATTGGAAAGTGCAGAACTTCAGTTTTTAATACATCTCTGTCCTTTTGTTTATATGGAGACTAGGTAGCATTTTTTGTCCTGTACAATTACATTTTTAAAATCTTTGTGATGTTCCTCTGCCCTGTAATAATGAGAATAGAGTCTCTCTCTTGGCAAATCTGAGCTCAGCACGGCAGAAATTTTACTTTGTAACCTTTTGAAGAGGGTAGGAAGCCCTAACCCTAACCCTAACCCTACCCTTTGCAATTGTAGGGGGAGCTTAATCTTAATCTTATTTAGTGTTGCTAATATCACTCAAAACATGAATATTTTATTTCAAGTATTTAATTGTGTAATTGGTATTTAATCGGGTTCATTATGTAGTTACAGGAATATGTCACTGAAATTGAAGGGTTAAAAACTGCCAGAGAATAAAGTCTGGATTGTTCCATGTGTAAAAGACATGGATGAGGAGCTGAAGAACCAAAAATGTGTGGTCCACTTTTGTCTAAACCCTATTCAGGCTGCTTTCACACCACAGAGTAATAAGCGAAGGAAGAAGAAAGCCATTTCCCCTTATGTTTCTATTCTTATACAAATATAGAAGCCACACAGCAGCTCCTTGACTGGGCTTTAGTCTTTTGTTACAGGAAGTTGAGTTAATATCTGACTCTTATGGCTCTTAATTGAATTCCGGCGGCGGATTGGCTGTCGTTCAGGTCTCACTCCTTTTTACTAGCTTTCTTTTTTTGTTAATGCTTAAATGGGCAGTTTCCCGTGCACTTATGTAATGCTGAATAGACTTGAGCAGCACCTTTTAAATGATGTGAAGCCAAGGAATGAAGAAATAAATGAATAAATCTGGCTCTGTGTGTGCTTCTGAATGGTGTACATCATGAATACGCTCCTGTGCTTTCACAGCTACAAGTGTCTTTATAACTGTATCTGTCTATATATGTTCACTAAATGTCCAAAAATCTAAGGCCAGACTTGCCAATTAGCTCCTTAGAAAAGCATGACACCAGGCTAAGTGCCAAGCACTGTCTACATGGGCATAAAGCCCCCTAGCTTTGAGCTGTGGGGCAAGGGAACTGTGTTAACACTTTGTCAGGACTAGTGTTATTGAAACTGAATGCTGTAAAATCCTCTCAGAAATGTTTGAAGATCTAGGGGAAAGCTTTCACAGAAAAGTGGAGAGTCTTCTCTGTTGTCAGTCTGATTTGTTCTGTTTTCTGTGTTTAGTCCAGATTTGTCGTGGAGGGATGTGCAGCACCTGATTGCAATGACAGCAAAGATACCAGACCCTAAGGAGCCTGGCTGGATCATTAATGGAGCAGGATTCCACGTCCATGACAGGTAGGACTGGAATAATCAGTTGAGTCAGATTCATGTCACTGAGAAACTCGATTCTAAAGTCTCTGGGAATCAAGTCTGAGATTCGTCTTCAGCCTAATCAAGTCTGAGTTAGGAGACACCTAGAGTCTAGTAAGTCTAGGAGTCACAAGTTGTTGTGGCAAGTCTGATCATGGAACGAGTTGCTGGGAAACTCTAAGTAGATTCAGTTGAGTTGACTCACAATCTCACGATCCACAACCCATCTGAATGAAGTCCAGTCTGAGTCAAATCATCTGTGACTTGATTCAGATGTGTTGTGAATCATGAGATATTGATTCATTTGAATTGTGAGTCAACTCAACTGAATCGATTCAGCTCCACTCAGAGTTGTGAGTAAACTCAACAGAGTTGATTCTGTAGTGTTGCTTTAAAATTCAACTGAATCGACTCAGCTCGGACTGGAGTTATTAGTTGTGAGATCTTGTTTCTTTGGCGCAAATGATCAGATCAGAATTTGGAGTCATGACTAATATATTGGTTTGTCCGTTGGAAAAAGAGACCCGAGTATGTGTGTGTGTGTGTGTGTGTTATTTCCTGTGATTTACAGCAGTAAGAGTGTGCAGAAGCCTCCTATAACCAATGAGCAGTGGGTGTTTCACAGGAATCAAAATGAAGGGCATTTTTAAAGCCCTTTCTTCAGGGCCTCATATAAAAGCTTTACACTCGCGTTTACAATGATCTTAAAATGCTTTTACTCTCACTTTACAATATCTAATAAATGAGGGACAGGGCAGAACCAGTGTGTTCTAGCTGCGGGGTTAGCATTGTTTGCTTTTACTTCTCTTCACTTTTCTTAGCCTCTCTTTTCTTCTCTTCTCTTTTCTTCTCTTCTCTTCTCTTCTCTTATTTTTTCTTCTTTTCTGCACTCTTCTCTTTTTTTCTCTTCTCTTCTGTGCTCTAAACATATTCACTGTTACGTTTAGGCTTAGAATTGTAAATATATCAATGGATCATTGTGTGTGTGTGTGTGTGTGTGTGTGTGTGTGTGTGTGTGTGTGTGTGTGTGTGTGTGTGTGAAATACGTCCTCTCTGTCCAGTGAAGAGCTGAAGGGCAGATGAAGCAGATGAAAAGAGCAGTGCAGTGTCTGGGAGTGACACTTCGTTGACACTGAAAGAAAAACTGCTGTATCCCAGAATCCCATGTGTATTAGTGAGTGTGTGTGTGTGTGTGTGTGTGTGTGTGTGTTTGTGCATGTGACCTCTGAGCATTGTGTATGTGTTGTGTGGCGGACGGTGCATGGTGTGGCCATAAAGGCACACACACACACACATCGACTCAATCTGCATCAGATTTACTGCTTAGAAAAAATACAGCAGGTTTTTATTGGACCAGTCGCCTGTCACTCATAATTTATCGGCTGTTGCTGGGATCACAGTGATGTCAGTGAAAACACCTAGAGAGAGAGAGAGAGAGAGAGAGAGAGAGAGAGAGAATAAACAGACATGATGAAGGCGACAGAAAATAAAGATGGAGGAAAGGAGGAACAAATAGAGAGGAAGGAAGTGAGAGGGAAAGGAAGATAAGGGGTGTATGAACAAAAACAGGAGAAAGAGAGTAAAGAAAATTGAGAGAAAGGTGTTTGTCATCATCTGCATTTCATATCTCATTGTCTCTCACACAAACACACACAAGCACAAAGATGCACATATCTTTGAAAGAGAAGGGGGAGAGAAAAAATAAATGAGAAAGGGAAATCAAGATTGTGAAAGAGATGGAGGGAGAGAGTGAAAGGAGAGAGCGAGAGTGTGAGAGAGAATGAGAGAGAGAGAGACAGACAGTAAAACACTGAAAAAAAGAGAAGAGAAGAGGGAACGTAAATCAGAGGCAGTGAAAGTAGAAGAGAAGAAAGATAGGAAGAGGCTTTGAAAGACAAGAGAGAGGGATAGAATGAGAAAAAGAGTTTGTAGAGGCTTTGTGATTCACATAAGTATTTGTCATTGTCTGAGTGTTTTGTATCATGACACACACACACAAACACACACACACACACACACACACACACACACACATCTACATCACTCTGTATTCATCTCACACTCATCTCTCCAGTCTGAGAAATTCCTCACTCCCCCTTTTCGGCAGCTGCTCAGAGACAATCACAAAAACATGGTTTTAATGTAATCCCTGTGTAAAGAGAAGTGAGAGCGCCTCCATCATGGCCTCAGAAGAGGAGAGGAGGAGAGGAACAGGGATGGAGGGAAGATAAGAGCAGGGGATAGGAAGAGTGAAGAATGAATAAAAGAAAGGAGAGAAAGGAAAGATCAAAGACAGCGCAAAGACCAAGTGAAAATCCTGGAGAACATGGGATTGGTGGAAGAAAAGGAAAAAGGAGAGAGGGAAAGAATCCCTAACCTGTGAAAAATGAGATGAGATCGGGATGAAAAATGATCTGCGCTTCATGAGAAACAATGAGAATGTTTACATTCGGAACATTTAGTTCTGTATCAGAATAATTAATTGCCACCGTTTGCAAATTAAGCGTACATTACAGTGTAATTAAGAAAGCAAATGAGTCCTGGCCTTCCTCATCCAGATGTGTGTGTGTGTGTGTGTGTGTGTATGTATGCTTAAACACTAATAGCAGTAATACATTGTGGGGCTGTGTTTGATGATACCACTTTTCACAATGAAACATCAATTAAGCAGCTTTGCACTCGTCTGTATTAATAACGCTTTTCCACAGACAGAAACGCTATCATCCCTTTAATGGCTGTCATTTACCATCAAGCTCCGATCAGATTTCTCTCTCCTTCGGCTACTTCTTTTGTTCTGCTTTAATAACCCTTTAGAAGTCTCACTTACCGCCAACGAGAGCAGAACATCACTGTAATTTGATGCTAATTATTTTCACACTTAGGTCTTTGACACAAGTGGAGAAATTCTGTGCAGAATTATGGATTCTAAACTTTCGATCCATGTCTGGACTGGGTTTGGAGGTCCGAGATAAGATAGTCTCATAAAACAAAACAACATGCGAAAACCTGTGCTGTCACTCAATGGAAAAATAACTCATTAATTGCACAATGCGCGAATAATCGTATTGTCCTTTCTTAAGACTAAAGCTTTCAATAATTAATATTGAACATAAAATACAGTATCAGTGTAAGATCAATACAGTGGAAATACATTTATATTAGTAGTGTCTAACAATTAAAAAAAAAATATATATATATATATCATTCATTCATTATCTGTAAGCGCTTATCCAGTTCAGGATTGCGGTGGGTCCAGAGCCTACCTGGAATCATTGGGCGCAAGGCAGGAATACACCCTGGAGGGGGCGCCAGTCCTTCACAGGGCAACATTTACACTCACACATTTACTCACACACTCACACCTACGGACACTTTTTGTGCTACATTCAGTGCTACTGCCGCCATTGGTCACAGCATCAGATTCCTAATCCAGCCCCCACATCAGGCTCCGTGTCCTGCCCCTATATCCAACATCCAAACCCAGCCCCACATCCAGACTCCGCGTCCTGCCCCTATATCCAACATCCAAACCCAGCCCCCACATCAGGCTCCGTGTCCTGCCCCTAAATCCAACATCCAAATCCAGCCCCCACATCCAGGCTCTGCGTCCTGCCCCTATATCGAACATCCAAACCCAGCCCCACATCAGGCTCCGTGTCCTGCCCCTATATCCAACATCCAAACCCAGCCCCACATCCAGACTCCGCGTCCTGCCCCTATATCCAACATCCAAACCCAGCCCCACATCCAGACTCCGCGTCCTGCCCCTATATCCAACATCCAAATCCAGCCCCACATCCAGGCTCCGCATCCTGCCCCTAAATCCAACATCAAAATCCAGCCCCCACATCCAGGCTCCGCATCCTGCCCCTAAATCCAACATCAAAATCCAGCCCCCACATCCAGGCTCCGCATCCTGCCCCTAAATCCAACATCCAAACCCAGCCCCACATCCAGACTCCGCGTCCTGCCCCTATATCCAACATCCAAACCCAGCCCCCACATCCAGACTCCGCGTCCTGCCCCTATATCCAACATCCAAACCCAGCCCCCACATCCAGGCTCCGTGTCCTGCCCCTATATCCAACATCCAAACCCAGCCCCACATCCAGACTCCGCGTCCTGCCCCTATATCCAACATCCAAACCCAGCCCCCACATCCAGGCTCCGTGTCCTGCCCCTAAATCCAACATCCAAACCCAGCCCCACATCCAGACTCCGCGTCCTGCCCCTATATCCAACATCCAAACCCAGCCCCCACATCCAGGCTCCGTGTCCTGCCCCTAAATCCAACATCCAAACCCAGCCCCACATCCAGACTCCGCGTCCTGCCCCTATATCCAACATCCAAACCCAGCCCCCACATCAGGCTCCGTGTCCTGCCCCTAAATCCAACATCCAAATCCAGCCCCCACATCCAGGCTCTGCGTCCTGCCCCTATATCCAACATCCAAACCCAGCCCCACATCCAGACTCCGCGTCCTGCCCCTATATCCAACATCCAAACCCAGCCCCACATCCAGACTCCGCGTCCTGCCCCTATATCCAACATCAAAATCCAGCCCCACATCCAGGCTCCGCATCCTGCCCCTAAATCCAACATCAAAATCCAGCCCCCACATCCAGGCTCCGCATCCTGCCCCTAAATCCAACATCAAAATCCAGCCCCCACATCCAGGCTCCGCATCCTGCCCCTAAATCCAACATCAAAATCCAGCCCCCACATCCAGGCTCCGCATCCTGCCCCTAAATCAAACATCAAAATCCAGCCCCCACATCCAGGCTCCGCATCCTGCCCCTAAATCCAACATCAAAATCCAGCCCCCACATCCAGGCTCCGCATCCTGCCCCTAAATCAAACATCAAAATCCAGCCCCCACATCCAGGCTCCGCATCCTGCCCCCACATCCAGGCTCCGCATCCTGCCCCTATATCCAACATCCAAATCCAGCCCCACATCGAGACTCCGCGTCCTGCCCCTATATCCAACATCCAAACCCAGCCCCACATCCAGGCTCCGCGTCCTGCCCCTATATCCAACATCCAAATCCAGCCCCACATCCAGCCCCCACATCCAGGCTCCGCATCCTGCCCCTAAATCCAACATCAAAATCCAGCCCCCACATCCAGGCTCCGCATCCTGCCCCTAAATCCAACATCCAAACCCAGCCCCACATCAAGCCATCACACCCAGCTCCACACAGCATTCACACTCGGCCCAAACATCCAGCCTCCACCAAAAATGATATCTGCATGTCTGTGTTTTTGTGTCCATCCCTTTCTGTGTCTGCACATCTTTTTTATTTTTTATTTTTATTTTTTTTTTGAGATTCTGTGTTTTTGTTCCTCTTTCTCGTTTTTATGTACACATTTGTCATTTTTTATGGACTTCTATTTTTGTGTGTATATTTGCACATACAGGCCACCGTAAGACACAGATAATGGAACAGCTGCAGGGTTTAAAGTCAACATGCCCAAAGAGTGGATTAGACAAGCCCACTCTCCTAACTACGTTGTCTCTGGTGTGAAGGACCTCCATCCAATATATTTCATCCAGAATCAGTACCTAACCTCACTAATGTTATGTGGCTGAATGCCATCGAATCCTCACAGCTGTGGTCCAACATTTAATGTTATGCCTTCATTGAGTCGAGTCTGTTTCCGCGGCAAATAGGAAATAACTCTTGATTAACAACTTCATTTCAGAACAAAAAAATCCTGGATGAGCAGGAGTCCAAAATCTTTAGGCCCTATCTAACCTGCAGCTGTCCTCTGTCTGTGGCTCTGACCTCTGAGCTTGTCCAGTGAAAAACGTCCCACATCCCACGTCTTGCTCCATAAAACAGGATTTGGTCGTAACCTTCCCTCTACAGAGAGAAAACACCCATAAAAATATACGAGGAGTGTTTTAGTACTAGCCCACCCACACACCATGCACACACACACACACACACACGCATGCACACTCACACACACACACACACACACACACACACACACACACACACACACACACACACACACACCACTGACGGATGCCTCACGTCGTTCGCCTTTTAATTGCTCGTAAATTTTTGATCTGGTGAAACGGCTCCCCTTCCTCTGCAGGCGGAGAGAGAGAAAGAGAAAGAAAGTGAGAGAGAGAGAACATGAAATGGAATGCACTGGAGCAGCTGCACATGAGCTGCAAGTCATCATGCCCAATGCCAAGTATGGGCAAGAGGAGCATAAAGACGCCAGCATTGGTGTGGAGTGGATCTGTGATCTCTAGAGTAATGGAACTAAAAACAACACATTTCAAATGAACAGAGATTCAGGCCCCGCCCACATGCATCTTTTTATTTTTAAAATATCCCCATCCAGACAAATAAAAAAATGGCTGCATTTCCATGCCAGTCCAGTAGGGGGCCATAGTACCTCTTAGAAAAATACATCAAAACACCACAGTGCATGAGAGAAACACAGAGGTTTAATCCCAAATCACACCATACTCCCTCTGTAGTCCACTACACACATCATGAAATTATGGAATCTAGATCTTAACAGTGCAATATACATTGTGTGAATCTGAAATCTAGTGCTGTCTGTGTGTGCACAGTGTAGGTTATGGGTGATATACTTCACTGTAGAGGGAGTGAGGAGCTGTTTGAGTTTCAGACAGTGAGCGTTTTCAAAAACTTGAAAGTGACCTAAAGGTGTGGACGGGAGGCCAAAACACAGGCAAAAATCTTTATTGAAAATTAGCTGATCCATGTGGACAGTGCATAAGAAAATCAATGAAAGACCTCACTAATGTTGTCATGACTGCCATCAAATCCTCACATTAGGGCTGGGTGGTGTGGCCAAAAAACTGTGTATTACTGTATTTTTTCATGTTATTTCAAAGTATGTATTTATTTATTTGTTTGTTTGTTCTGACTGGCATTTTATAAAGATTTGTTGCTTATTCTTGTCAAGAATTCATGGAATATATATACATTCAAATTTTAGCATGTATATATATGCTTATATCATTATATGTGATAAAATTTGAATATATTTGAATAGGCGTCGGTGGTGCAGCAGGTAGTGTCGCAGTAACACCTGCTGGAGGTTGTGGGATTGATTCCCTCTCCAGGTGACTGTCTGTGAGGAGTGTGGTGTGTTCTCTCTGTGTCTGCGTGGGTTTCCTCCAGGTGACTGTCTGTGAGGAGTGTGGTGTGTTCTCCCTGTGTCTGCGTGGGTTTTCTCCGGGTGACTGTCTGTGTGGAGTTGATGTGTTCTCCCTGTGTCTGCGTGGGTTTCCTCCGGGTGACTGTCTGTGAGGAGTGTGGTGTGTTCTCTCTGTGTCTGCGTGGGTTTCCTCCGGGTGACTGTCTGTGAGGAGTGTGGTGTGTTCTCCCTGTGTCTGCGTGGGTTTTCTCCGGGTGACTGTCTGTGTGGAGTTGATGTGTTCTCCCTGTGTCTGCGTGGGTTTCCTCCGGGTGACTGTCTGTGAGGAGTGTGGTGTGTTCTCTCTGTGTCTGCGTGGGTTTCCTCCGGGTGACTGTCTGTGAGGAGTGTGGTGTGTTCTCTCTGTGTCTGCGTGGGTTTCCTCCGGGTGACTGTCTGTGAGGAGTGTGATGTGTTCTCCCTGTGTCTGCGTGGGTTTCCTCCGGGTGACTGTATGTGAGGAGTGTGGTGTGTTCTCCCTGTGTCTGCGTGGGTTTCCTCCGGGTGACTGTATGTGAGGAGTGTGGTGTGTTCTCCCTGTGTCTGCATGGGTTTCCTCCGGGCGCTCCGGTTTCCTCCCACAGTCCAAAAACACACGTTGGTAGGTGGATTGGACACTCAGTAGTCTCCATAGGTGTGAGTGTGTGAGTAAATGTGTGTGTGTGTCTGTGTTGCCCTGTGAGAGACTGGCGCCCCTTCCAGGGCGTATTCCCGCCTTGCGTCCAATGATTCCAGGTAGGCTCTGGACCCACCGCGACCCTGAACTGGATAAGGGTTACAGATAATGAATGAATGGATGGATATACATATCACAGGTTTAGGTTCTGTACCACTTTTGGTTTAAGTGCAGAAACTACTGAAATGTCTGCAGCAGCCAGATGTGAAATCCAGGTGTCCACAAGTGTATATGAAAAACATATATCCCAATTTGTGACAATTTACAATTTACTACATCATTTGAACACCGCAGCTGTCCTTCACACTGTGTCAAAACGGCATGACGAATGGGCCAATAGAAACACTCCAAATATACTTATAAGTAATAATATATAAAAAACAGCATTAAAACCTAAACAGAGAGGGCTAAAGAGAATACATCTTGGAGCTGAACTGAACGCAACACTTCATTCACATTCTTGTCTCCAACTATCTTTAAAGTGAACTTAAATAATTACCATCATTCTTATCATTCTTACCTCTAATTTATTTGGAAGAAATTATGCCATTAATCCAAGTTATTTGTTATTTATTTTCATTTGTTTGAGGCGTGATTAATGGAGACAGGAAGTTCAGCTATTTTCATAACAGTTTATTAAATTGTTTTTGTCGTCATATCTGTGCTTAGTTTTTTTGGAACAAGGTAAAAAAAATAAGGGGTTAAATTCTCTTTTGTAAACAATACTCAATGTCAAACTTTTATTTTGACAGACCTGTAAAAATGTGCAGCAGCTAGCTATTGCCATGGTAACAGTCAACAGTTACTTGACAATATAAGTCTATGATTTTTTAAATAAATTAATACATTTTGATTGTTTTGAATTCTGTAAAAGTGGGTCAGTAGTTAATGACCATAGAAAATCCTGAGGATAGATCAGTGGAGAACTGTTCCACAAGCACTCTCTGACCAGCACAGCCACACACACACACACACACACACACACACACATTCACTCACACTCAATGACCAGAGCTGTGATCAACCCCTCTAATGTCAGCCCCAATTACTCTTCCTGTTAAAAGGGCATTAAAACATAATTGCCTGACAATTTACATCCCAGTTAATGCAGCGGAGAGAATTTATCACTTTTTATAAGTCTGTTTTACAGAGAGGGGGGAGAGAGAGAGAGAAAGAGGAGAACACAGAGAAAAAGAAAAGAGCACACACACACACACAGAGAGAGAGAGAGAGAGAGAGAGAGAGAGAAATGTATGAATTTGTGTGAGAATATTTGAAAATTTAAGTTTGCATTAGTCAGAGTGCCCACGCTGCGTTCTGTCCACCATTAAACATCCTGACGATAACTTATGTGAAGTTAATGTAAGGTAAGTAAAGAACAGAACAAATAAGCTACACTTTTATCATCTCTGCGGGGGAAACTGTAGTTGTGACAGCAGCAGAATCCCCAGTAAATTGATTGATAGCAAGCAGTAAGCAGAAAGATATAATACAAGATAAGTACAAGATATAAAAGAAGTGTAAACATTAAATACAAGATAAACCATATCAAATTATTATGATTAAAAATTCAGTGGTACAAGTGATGCACAGCTTGTAGTTAATGCACAAAGAATAAATATAAATATTGCACAGGAACTATACTTTTGCGGCAGATATATAAATAACAAGAAACAGCTTAGTGTGAGGGAAGTGTGTGTCCTTATTGTATTACTTATAATGTAGATTGTCTGATGCTGTGCTTGGGGCTGTGGCATGTGTAGAGCCTAACATCGGTAGGGAGGAAGGAGCAGCGATGTCTCTCTTTTACACGCCTCAGGTGGAGGAGGCGCTATTGGAGCTGGGGTAACACAGAACATCATCTTCATTCAAATGTGAACGGTATGTGTTTGTGTAACCTAATACATTTATTAAATACATTATTTTTTATTTTTTATTACTCTGTTTTTCTCTGAACCAAGTACTCTAGGCTTAGAGGGTGTGTGTGTGTATGTGTGTGTGTGTGTGTGTGTGTGTGTGTGTGTGTGTGTGTGTGTGTGAACTAATTAAAGACATGGTGCTGTACCACTCTTGGCTTTGGCCCTGAGAGGCAGTCTCTAGTGTTAATGATGAAAAACAAACAGAGAGTGTGGCCATTAAGGGCTAAAGAGCTATCTGGGCAGTGCCTCTGTGGGAGAGAGAGAGTGTGAACAAAAGTGATTTGATTCTCTTACCTCCAAAATGTTTGAATCGTGTGAATCCATTAGCGTTTAGCTTGATTTTTTTTTTTTTTTTTTTTTGGGTTTAATTCAGAACATGAATGTGAAAAGAAGAACTGTTAACACTGCGTTCAGATACATTTATTCACTCATCTTCCGCTTCTTCATCCACATCTTCAGGGTTACGGTGGGTCCAGGGCTGACAGTAAACTTAAAGAAATACATACGATATAATGTCTTCTCAGGATTCATGAATATATATTTCTCAGAACAGAAAAATACAGGTGCATGTTTATATACTTATTCCGTTTTATTTTTTTCACAGCCTCTGAACCATTAATCATGATTATCTTGTGGGGGTCTAGTGCAAGGTTTAAAATGGGTTATTTCTGGGTCCACATGACTGGCGCCCCCTCCAGGGTGTGTTCCCACCTTGCGCACAGTGATTCCGGGTAGGGTCTGGACCCACTAATGAATAAGCAGCTACAGACAATGAATGAATGAAAGTGAATAAATATTTTCAGGAGTGTGATAAAGCTTAGGCTAGTAGTAGTTTGGGATATGATTTGGTTAAACCTCCAGAAAATTTATATAAATCAATGTAATGTGCCCTCAGTGCATGGAAACAAACATGTGTGTGTATGTGTGTTTGCATGACTGTGTATAGTTTGATTGGCAGGCCAGCTGATAAAGTGGACTGACAGTATATTTGTTTGTGTGTGTGTGTATGAATGAGAGAAAGAGACACAGAGTTGCATGCCCAGAGGGAGAGGGGAAGTGGAGCAATGCAACATGCTGCAGTGGGGGGTTCAGAACCACACACACGCACACACAGCCCCTTCTAATGCATAATTCATGCTAAGCAGCAATTCTGATGTTTTGTGGGGGAATAGAAATCTAAGAAATTCATAAATAAACTCCCTTACTGCTGCTTTTCTCTGATTCATTTACAACTTCAACACAATTAGCTTCCACAGAGTGTGAACACCCTCGAGTTTCCTCGCACACACTTCACACACAAACTGAAAAATGACCTAATAAGTCTCTGACCAGGCCAGGAAAAGTCTCTGATCTTTCTAACGGCTCGTAACACCCAGCAGGACCCAGAACTCTCTCATCAGAATAAGAAATCTTATTGATTTGATAGTGCAGCATTTCCCAAATGCACTTTTTGGAAAGCTTACTCTGGAGCAGCCATACATGAGCTTGAGTAAGTCATCATGCGATTACATAGTGCGGGGTAGAGGGGTATAATGGCCTCAGCACTGAGCTGTGGAGCAGTGGAACTGTGTTCTCTAGAGAGATGGAGTTCCTCACAATATTTTTGGAAGGAATTTGTCCCACAACAAATTATCCACCATCGGCACCCGAGCTCACTTATGGTGGTTTAAGTGACCGCAATCAAATCCTCTCAACAATGTACAGATTTCTGTCATAAAGACTTCCCAGAAGAGTAGAAAGTGAGAATTTTACTACTGCACCATTTAATAAACACACACACACACACACACCAGGGTCTTGAACATTTTGATATTGCGTTGTCTCTTAAAAATTATTTTTATATGAAGTCCTTAAATAATCAGATAGTTTGTTAATTTTATATCAGGTTTTTATCACTTCCCAGGCTCTGTGTGTGTGTGTGTGTGTGTCTGTGTGTGTGTAATTACCCTCATTCCTTAATGACTTAATATAACTAATTACGCACGTTTGACACCAGGCTTTAGATTCTGTGCTTTTTTCCTGCAGGACTCAATGCCAGTGACACTGATAATCTGCTTCTGTAAACAGGAGATAAAGGACCTGATTGAAAACTGTGAGCTTTAATTTATGAGTCAGTTTGTAATGCATCCCATTAATAAAGTTTTGTGCATGGAGAACAGATTACAGGATATTGTGCCATAAACAATCTTAAAACACTGCTATACAGGTTATTAATTGATAAACATTGCTTGGCAGTTGCTGTGTGGCCACTAAAGTGGTCACTAAGGTGGTCACTATGGAGTATTGGCTGAGTGGGCGCTGGGTGTTCCAAGTGGTTGCTATGGTATTTCATGTGGTAGCTAAGATGTCGCTAGCAGTGCTAAGGTGTCCGATGTATTTGGTTTGATTCTATGTGGCTACCACATGTGAGTTAGCTTTGTAACAAGCAACCATCATTGTCATCGTACGCAGTAATGTTTATCTCCCTCAGACATGCACACACACACACACACACATTACTCTCCTCTGCAAGCAGATGGCATGTATGATTCTTGTGAATGTGATGGAGGTCAGTGGGAGAAGGGTCATATACAAACCGGATTCCAAAAAAGTTGGGACACTAAACAAATTGTGAATAAAAACTGAATGCAATGATGTGGAGGTGCCAACATCTAATCTTTTATTCAGAATAGAACACAAATCACAGATCAAAAGTTTAAACTGAGAGAATGTATCATTTTAAGGGAAAAATATGTTGTTTCAAAATTTCATGGCACCAACAAATCACACAAAAGCTTGGACAAGGCCATTTTTTACCACTGTGTGGCATCCCCCCTTCTTCTTACAACACTCAGACGTATGGGGACAGAGGAGACCAGTTTCTCAAGTTTAGAAATAGGAATGCTCTCCCATTCATGTCTAATACAGGCCTCTAACTGTTCAATTGTTTTGGGCCTTCTTTGTTGCACCTTCCTCTTTATGATGCGCCAAATGTTCTCTACAGGTGAAAGATCTGGACTGCAGGCTGCCATTTCAGTACCCGGATCCTTCTCCTACGTAACCATGATGTTGTGATTGCTGCAGAATGTGGTCTGGCATTATCTTGTTGAAAAATGCAGGCTCTTCCCTGAAAGAGATGACGTCTAGATGGGAGCATAGGTTGTTCTAGAACCTGAACATAGTTCTCTGCATTAATGGTGCCTTTCCAGACATGCAAGCTGCCCATGTCACAAGCACAACTTGGGTTATCCTTGTCCTCTCTGGTCCCGATGACATGGCGTCCCAGTGTTCCATAAAGCACTTCAAATCGTGACTCATCTGACCACAGAACAGTCTTCCATTTTGCCACACTCCATTTTAAAAGACCCCTGGCCCAGTGCAAACGTCTGAGTTTGTGGAGCTTCCTTAGAAATGGCTTCCTCTTTGCACTGTAGAGTTTCAGCTGGCCACGGTGGATTGTGTTCACTGACAATGCTTTCTGGAAGTATTCCTGAGCCCATTCTGTTATTTCCTTGACAGTGGCATTCCTGTTTGAGGTGCAGTGACGTTTAAGGGCCCGGAGATCACGAGCATCCAGTAGAGTTTTACGGCCTTGACGCTTACGCACAGCAATTGTTCCAGATTCTCTGAATCTTTTGATGATGTTATGCACGGTTGATGATGATAACTTAAAAGTCTTTGCTATTGTACGCTGGGTAACACCATTCTGGTATCGTTGCGCTATCTTTCTGCACAACAATGGTGGAATTGGTGATTCTCTTACCATCTTGGCTTCAGAGAGACACTGACACTCTGAGAAGCTCTTTTTATACACAATCATGTTGTCAATTGACCTAATTAGTGTTAATTGGTCTTCCAGCTGTTCGTTATATGCTCAATTTCCTTTTTCCAGCCACTTATTGCTACTTGTGCCAACTTTTTTGGGATTTGTTGACACTGAAATTTTGAATCAACATATTTTTCCTTTAAAATGTTACATTTACTCAGATCAAACTTTTGATCTGTTATCTATGTTCTATTACGAATAAAATATTGACATTTGCCATCTCCACATCATTGCCTTCAGTTTTTATTCACAATTTGTTTAGTGTCCCAACTTTTTTGGAATCCGGTTTGTACAGACCTGCTGAGAATGAGTGAGGGACAGAGAAGCAAAGAAGGAAACAAAGAAATACAAACAGAATATATTTTTTAATTTTGTAAAATGTTGTAAAAACAATAATCTTTGATTTATTGTTTGTCTTGAAGCTTCATTCAACTGAAAAAAGTATAAAATTTCACTCACGAACATGACTGTAATTTGTCAATATAAAAAAATATAGAAATTGTTGGCAACCACACGCCCCAGAAGAGCTGGGACAAAGGCAAAATAAGAATGAAAAAGTTTATAGAATATTCCACAATAAGCTGGTGAATATAAAATGTTTAAAAGGAGCATCCAACAATGGCTCAGTCTTTACAAGCGAAGAGTGGCCATGGCCATTTACATTGTGCAGAACCTGGTGAGAGGATTATCAAACAGTTCAAAAAGTACATTTCTCTGCAAAAGACTGCAAAGGATTTATGCCTTTCACCATCAGCTGGACATAATATTGTGAAAAGGATTCATACATATCCAGAGAAATGTCATTTTGTGTAAGGCAAGGCTGGAAACAACACCTGAATGAATGTGACCTTCAAGCCCTCAGATGCTACTGCAGTAAATATAACCATATCATCTCAAGAGCTCTTTGGAAAACTCTGGTTACTTAACCCAGTCTCCCAGGGCATTGAAAAATTCAACTCAAGGGAAAAATATAAATTCATTTATACAGAAGAGTGGCACGGTGGGTCCTGCTCCAGGTGACTGTCTGTGAGGAGTGTGGTGTGTTCTCCCTGTGTCTGCGTGGGTTTCCTCCAGGTGACTGTCTGTGAGGAGTGTGGTGTGTTCTCCCTGTGTCTGCGTGGGTTTTCTCCGGGTGACTGTCTGTGAGGAGTGTGGTGTGTTCTCCTTGTGTCTGCGTGGGTTTCCTCCAGGTGACTGTCTGTGAGGAGTGTGGTGTGTTCTCCCTGTGTCTGCGTGGGTTTCCTCTGGGTGACTGACTGTGAGGAGTGTGGTGTGTTCTCCCTTTGTCTGCGTGGGTTTCCTCCGGGTGCTCCGGTTTCTTCCCGGAGGAAGGCGACTCAAAAGTGTCCATAGGTGTGAGTGTTTGAGTGAATGTGTGAATGTGTGTCTCCCTGTGAAGGACTGGGCGACACACTGATTTTGCAAAATTGATCACGAAACACCGATAAATGAACAAAGATCCAGAAGCTATAGTAACACTGATTCAGGAATGAGCCAGGACCTGGAATCATGTTTCAGGATCATTATTCTCTGATTCTGATCTCACACCAGTGCCTGAAAACTCATCCAAGAACTTGAAACCAGGAAGAAATATCAAACACTGATCCAGAATCACTGATCTTGGGAAAGCTCCAATGCACAAACGCTTAATATGGAACACTGATTTGGGAACAGTTATCCAAGAACACGTTCCAGAAGCACTGGTCCAGGAGCGAAGGTATCAGTGTTTCAGATGAAAACAAGTGTGTGAGAGTTTCCTGTGCTCCTTTACAGTGTTTTTTTTTTTTTTTTTTTTTTTTGATCTGGTGCAGCTAAGAAGCCATGAGGGTCTTATTCCAGACTAATCACCACTCTTTCACACAGCAGTTCTGGCATTTATCACCACACCTCAGCCTCTCTCTCTCTCTCTCTCTCTCTCTCTCTCTCTCTCTCTCTCTCTCTCTGTGTGTGTGTGTGTGTGTGTGTGTGTTTATAACCGAAGTCATGACTCCATGTGTGTGTCTGTGTGTGTGTGTAGCTCTTTAGCCGAGTGTGTGAATAATAGAGTCTGATTTGTCCAGTGTGTGTGAATCAGTTCAGTGTGTAATTACTGCTGTAAACGAGAATAGAGTGTGATTGTGGCAGAGGAGCACCATCATCATCTTCATCACCATCATCATCATCACCATCATGATCTCAGTCTCTACATAGGGAGCACAATGCCAGAGACCTATCATCGCACACACACACACACACACCTCTGCTGAGGTACATACATATCTGAAAGTTACTGTGAATGTAAGACAAATGTAAAGCGATAATTAAACCCCAAATTTAATATAAACTTTTCTTCAAAAGAAACTCTATTACTCATTGGACGGTTCAACACACTTGGAGCAGAACACTAATGCCAAATTCTGTCATATCCGGTAACACAGGACGTGATTGGCTAGCATTTAGCTGAAAAATGTTTAGAGAATAAGGAGCATCTAAAAACAGGGACCATTATTATTTTTATTATTATTATTATTAGTCACCATGCCTAATTCTAAGCATGGGCTTCAGAGGCATGCGAGACTTGACAGTGGTAAAGTCTCAGAGACTGAGCGGTGGTACAGTGAGATTGTGTTTGACAGGATTCATAAACAATAAAATAATACCTCTCTTCTCTGTCTGTAGGTATGGGTTTGGTCTGATGGATGCTGCTGTAATGGTGCAGAAGGCAGTGAACTTTCAGTCCATCCCTGATCAGAGAATGTGTGTTCAGACAGTGACTCTTTGGCCTGCAAGGTAGGTTGTTTGTGTGTGTGTGTGTGTGTGTGTGTGTGTGTATGTGTATGTGTATGTGTGTGTGTGTGTGTGTGTGTGTGTGTGTGTGTGTGTGTGTGTGTGTGTGTTCGTGTGTGTTTGTGTATCAAAATGTTAAATCCCTGCTTCAGGACCCTTCCCTCTGGAGGAGAGGTGAGTGTGGCAGTTCAGTCAGGTGCCTGCAGGGGGAATCACAACGCGATTAATACACTGGAGCACGTACAGGTGAGTCACATTCACAATATATTAACTACAGTTACACCACGTGTCTCCATTCAAATGGAGGACTGTCTACATATTTATGGACATTCATTTCAGTATATCACTGTGGTTCTGGACTTTCAGAACTTTGTCTTTTGTGATTTTAAAGCTTTATATATTATATTCATACACAGATTTTATGCTGAAATGTACGACAGCGGGGGAGGAAAAGTTGGGGTGTTGCATGTAATTATGTACAGGTGTGTGTGTGTGTGTGTGTATGTGTATGTGTATGTGTGTGTGTGTGCGCGTGCATGTTTCATAAGTATGCGCAGATTTGATCACACCACTTTGTGCTAAATGAGGCCTAAGGTCCTGTCAATCATCCTCCTACACTGAACACACACACAAATAAACACACTCTACAACTCCCACATATACACCTCCACACACACATTTCATTCCTACCCTTGCTGCATATTTTCCAGTTCATCTCAATGTAAATATAAACCTGAATGCTGTGTTCAATGCTGATAAAACACTGTAATGCAAATCAAATGCGAAGTTGGAAATTGTTGTTGATTAATATATTAACACTAGTGAGTTAATGAATTAACTGCTGTTTTTTACAACAAACACACACACACATTTACTCACACAGGTGACACTGGATGTGAGCAGCGTGTGTCGTGGCGATCTGAGAGTGGAGCTGGTGTCTCCAGTCCAAACACTTTCAGTTCTGTTGGACACTCGGAAGAATGACAATTCGATGGCTGGACTTAAGAAGTGGACACTGATGACTGTTCAGAACTGGGGGGAAGATCCACAAGGAACATGGAAAGTAAACGTATGATTTCAAACCCACACAGACACACATCCACATACACACTTCTCATCCAGCATGTTGTCAGATATTAAGAGCATTAACAGAGTAACTGCATCTACTCTTATAGAGAGAGTCCAATTGTAATTACATTGGACATTAGAACAATGCTTTGAAGACTTGACTGCATTCAGCCACAAAAACACTCATGAGGTCTGGTGCTGGATCACAAGCTCCACTCCGACTCTTTTGGAAGGTACTGGATGGAGCTCCATCAGTCTAGAAAATGTCGCCAGTGCTGGAGCTTTTACACACGTCCAGATTACACTTGGCATTGAGCACATTGACCTTAGGATCATGTGTTGGTGGTCCACAGTGTTTAATGTTGTTGCATAATTTCCTGTAAAGATGTTCACAGTGGGTAAACCTTGAAATATCTGCAATTACTCATTAGAAGGGTGTCTACAAACATTTGGGCATTTGAGCATTGCACATTAATTAATAGATAGATTACGCTCGGTTTAGGAGGAAGACAAAAACAGAAAGAAAGATATGAGAAAAGAATGATTGCAAGCTGGCTTTGAAGATGAAAGACTCGCGTGCACACGCTCACACACACACACACACACGTATACACCATCTCCTACAGAATTACTGTCTCCTTTGTGGCCAATTACACACCGTCTGTAAAAGCACAAGCAGCAGAGTCATTAACAGACAAACACACACACACACACACACATTTACACATTCACAAACAATGCACATGTACATGGACAAAAGAAAATCAAAACCTCAAACCTGCCTCAGAAATGATCATCACACATAATAAACACTGATCACACACAAGTCAGGGCCCTGCCCACACACATATACACACACACACACACACACACACAAACACACATTCATGCCAAACACCAGCCTCCAACTGTCTGACACACACAAAACAACCACTGTATTCTACAAATAATACACTACATTATTCTACAGTGTGTCTGAGAGGAAAGAAATGACTGCTGCTTGTAGGTGGCTGGAGTTAAACTCGTCTGTAAGTGTTTATTCACTGTTTGAATTCCCACAGAAACTCATGTGTAACTCGAGCTATTTAGTTTTGTAGCACTCTCGCTCTGTGTTTGCTTTCATGCAGTTAGTGCTCAGTTTAGAGTCAGTTTCTTCTACAGCAAAAATAAGTCACCATTACCCCCCTATGGAGCAGGAATAGAGCAACATCCTCATCTTGGTTCTTGCTTCAAGCAGCAGCGGCACCTTCAGGCCGCATATGAATTATTTCTTGCTGTAATAAAAACAGTGGAGCAGCAGGTAGTGTCTCGGTCACAGCTCCAGGGTCTGTGAGGTGGGTCTGTTCTCTCTGTGTCTGCGTGGGTTTCCTCCGGGTGACTGTCTGTGAGGAGTGTGGTGTGTTCTCCCTGTGTCTGCGTGGGTTTCCTCTGGGTGACTGTCTGTGAGGAGTGTGGTGTGGTCTCCCTGTGTCTGTGTGGGTTTCTTCCGGGTGACTGTCTGTGAGGAGTGTGGTGTGTTCTCCCTGTGTCTGCGTGGGTTTCCTCCAGGTGACTGTCTGTGAGGAGTGTGGTGTGGTCTCCCTGTGTCTGCGTGGGTTTCCTCCGGGTGACTGTCTGTGAGGAGTGTGGTGTGTTCTCCCTGTGTCTCCGTGGGTTTCCTCTGGGTGACTGTCTGTGAGGAGTGTGGTGTGTTCTCCCTGTGTCTGCGTGGGTTTCCTCTGGGTGACTGTCGGTGAGGAGTGTGGTGTGTTCTCCCTGTGTCTGCGTGGGTTTCCTCTGGGTGACTGTCTGTGAGGAGTGTGGTGTGTTCTCCCTGTGTCTGTGTGGGTTTCCTCTGGGTGACTGTCGGTGAGGAGTGTGGTGTGTTCTCCCTGTGTCTCCGTGGGTTTCCTCTGGGTGACTGTCTGTGAGGAGTGTGGTGTGTTCTCCCTGTGTCTGCGTGGGTTTCCTCTGGGTGACTGTCTGTGAGGAGTGTGGTGTGTTCTCCCTGTGTCTGCGTGGGTTTCCTCCGGGTGACTGTCTGTGAGGAGTGTGGTGTGTTCTCCCTATGTCTGTGTGGGTTTCCTCTGGGTGACTGTCTGTGAGGAGTGTGGTGTGTTCTCCCTGTGTCTGTATGGGTTTCCTCCGGGTGACTGTCGGTGAGGAGTGTGGTGTGTTCTCCCTGTGTCTGCGTGGGTTTCCTCCGGGTGACTGTCTGTGAGGAGTGTGGTGCGTTCTCTCTGTGTCTGTGTGGCTTTCCTCCGGGTGACTGTCTGTGAGGAGTGTGGTGTGTTCTCCCTGTGTCTGTGTGGCTTTCCTCCTGGTGCTCCGGTTTCCTCCCACACTACATAAACACACGTTGGTAGGTGGATTGGAGACTCAAATGTGTCCATAGGCGTGAGTGTGTGAGTGAATGTGTGTCGCCCTATGAAGGACTGGCATCCCCTCCAGGGTGTATTCCTGCCTTGCGCCCAATGACAATGAAGGAATGAATGTTATAATTCAGTGAAATCATGAAGAGTAGTGTTTTTTTTACTGTGGATTTGTGATTGTTTATTGGTGTAGTGTGTCTATATTGGAGAGTGTATGGTAGTTGTGTAGTGAATGAATGATCCAGGGATTTTGGCCTGAAGCCAGTGTCACACATAGTCCCCTGCTGTCCTACATATGTACACACAGCATGAGCACTGGCACAGAGTCTCTCTCTCTCTCTCTCTCTCTCTCTCTCTCTCTCTCTCTCTCTCTCTCTCTCTCTCTCTCTCTGTGTGTGTGTGTGTCTGTCACCGTCATATTGCTGGTCCTGCCACAGTTTTCTGTCCTTCTACGAATGTTGATGTTCCCTCCATTTTGGGGTGGCATTTCTTAGGTATCTGGATTTCATAATACTTATTAAATACATTTACAATGGGCACAAATGCCTATTTGCTTGGCACAAGTATAAAACAGAGGGTAAGACTTAATAAAGTCAATAAAATAAACAACAAACAAACAATACCTAATAACAAGGTGTTGGTCTACAGGGGTCTTATGAATATATTTGAATGTATTAGGGCATGTGACATCATACCTCACAGCCGCTAGATGGTTGTTACATCTATTGTTAATGTGTAATAACACAGATATTTTAGATGCTCTATATAAAGTGAGATCAAGTGTCCTGTTGTATTTGGTGGAGTTTCTTAGTGGTTTGTTTTTTGAGAGACGTTCAGCAGCGAATAGAAAAGAAAGTGGGTGCAATGAAGACTAAATTTAATTTTGCAGATGTGTGCTGTTAAGGGAAGTTACTGACTCTGATGTGAAGTGAGGATAGAGAGAGAGAGAGAGAGAGAGAGAGAGAGAGAGAGAGAGAGAGAGAGAGAGAGAGAGAGAGACTTCTCCTGGTGATGCTACAAACACTATTGATCCACTGCTGGTGGTGTCCAACAGTTTATTTACCAACAACAAATCGATGCTGCCCTCCTCTGTGGGACATTATACTCTGACCAAGAATCTCTGTATCCTGCCTGTTAAACCAAACACATCTAGAACCTTTTCTATCCTGCCTATTAATCCAAACACATCTAGAACCTTCTTTATCCTGCCATGTTAAACCAAACACATCTAGAACCCTCTCTAACCTGCCATGTTAAACCAAACACGTCTAGAACTCTCTCTATTCTGCCTGTTAATCCAAACACATCTAGAACTCTCTCTATTCTGTCTTGTTAAACCAAGCATATCTAGAACCTTTTCTATCCTGCCTGTTAAACCAAACACATCTAGAACCTTTTCTATCCTGCCTGTTAAACCAAACACATCTAGAACCCTCTCTAACCTGCCATGTTAAACCAAACACGTCTAGAACTCTCTCTATTCTGCCTGTTAATCCAAACACATCTAGAACTCTCTCTATTCTGTCTTGTTAAACCAAACACATCTAGAACCCTCTCTATCCTGCCTGTTAATCCAAACACATCTAGAACCTTCTTTATCCTGCCATGTTAAACCAAACACATCTAGAACCCTCTCTAACCTGCCATGTTAAACCAAACACGTCTAGAACTCTCTCTATTCTGCCTGTTAATCCAAACACATCTAGAACTCTCTCTATTCTGTCTTGTTAAACCAAGCACATCTAGAACCTTTTCTATCCTGCCTGTTAAACCAAACACATCTAGAACCTTCTTTATCCTGCCATCTTAAACCAAACACATCTAGAACCCTCTCTAACCTGCCATGTTAAACCAAACACATCTAGAACCCTCTCTAACCTGCCATGTTAAACCAAACATGTCTAGAACTCTCTCTATTCTGCCTGTTAATCCAAACACATCTAGAACTCTCTCTATTCTGTCTTGTTAAACCAAGCACATCTAGAACCTTTTCTATCCTGCCTGTTAAACCAAGCACATCTAGAACGTTTTCTATCCTGCCTGTTAAACCAAACACATCTAGAACCTTTTCTATCCTGCCTGTTAAACCAAACACATCTAGAACCCTCTCTAACCTGCCATGTTAAACCAAACACATCTAGAACCCTCTCTAACCTGCCATGTTAAACCAAACACGTCTAGAACTCTCTCTATTCTGCCTGTTAATCCAAACACATCTAGAACTCTCTCTATTCTGTCTTGTTAAACCAAGCACATCTAGAACCTTTTCTATCCTGCCTGTTAAACCAAACACATCTAGAACCTTCTTTATCCTGCCATGTTAAACCAAACACATCTAGAACCCTCTCTAACCTGCCATGTTAAACCAAACACATCTAGAACCCTCTCTAACCTGCCATGTTAAACCAAACACGTCTAGAACTCTCTCTATTCTGCCTGTTAATCCAAACACATCTAGAACTCTCTCTATTCTGTCTTGTTAAACCAAGCACATCTAGAACCTTTTCTATCCTGCCTGTTAAACCAAACACATCTAGAACCTTTTCTATCCTGCCTGTTAAACCAAACACATCTAGAACCTTTTCTATCCTGCCTGTTAAACCAAACACATCTAGAACCCTTTCTAACCTGCCATGTTAAACCAAACACATCTAGAACCCTCTCTATCCTGCAGTATTAAACCAAACACATATAGAACCCTCTCTATTCTGCCTGTTAATCCAAACACATCTAGAACCTTCTTTATCCTGCCATGTTAAACCAAACACATCTAGAACTCTCTCTGTTCTGCCATGTTAAACCAAACACGCCTAGAACTCTCTTTATTCTGTCTTGTTAAACCAAACACATCTAGAACCTTTTCTATCCTGCCTGTTAAACCAAACACATCTAGAACCTTCTCTATCTTGCCTGTTAAACCAAATACATCTAGAACCCTCTCTAACCTGCCATGTTAAACCAAACACATCTAGAACCCTCTCTATCCTGCCTGTTAAACCAAACACATCTAGAACCTTCTTTATCCTGCCATGTTAAACCAAACACATCTAGAATTCTCTCTGTTCTGCCGTGTTAAACCAAACACATCTAGAACCCTCTCTATCCTGTCTCTTAAACCAAACACGTCTAGAACTCTCTCTGTTCTGCCGTGTTAAACCAAACACATCTAGAACCCTCTCTATCCTGCCTGTTAAACCAAACACGTCTAGAACTCTCTCTGTTCTGCCTTGTTAAACCAAACACGTCTAAAACTCTCTTTCTATCCTGCCTGTTAAACCAAACACGTCTAGAACCCTCTCTAACCTGCCATGTTAAACCAAACACATCTAGAACTCTCTCTGTTCTGCCGTGTTAAACCAAACACATCTAGAACTCTCTCTATCCTGCCTGTTAAACCAAACATGTCTAGAACTCTCTCTATTCTGCTGTGTTAAACCAAACACATCTAGAAACTTTTCTATCTTGCCTGTTAAACCAAACACATATAGAACCCTCTCTCTACTGCCGTGTTAAACCAAACACGTCTAGAACTCTCTCTGTTCTGCCATGTTAAACCAAACACATATAGAACCCCTCTCTATTCTGCCGTGTTAAATCAAACATATCTAGAACCCACTTTATCCTGCAGTGTTAAACCAAACACACCTAGAACCCTCTCCATTCTGTTGCAAAACATGTCTAGAACTCTCTCTATTCTGCCTTCTTTAACCAAACACGTCTAGAACACTCTCTATTCTGCCATGTTAAACCAAACATGTCTAGAACCCTCTCCATTCTACAGTGTTCAGTAAAGTTTGTTTGTGTTCCAGAATTAATTGTCCAACCCCAGTAACTGACCATGCTGCTGCTGTCCTGACTGAATGAAAATAAAGCCTCACAGCAGCAACCGAACACACTTTCAGAAGAAATGTCAGATGAGAAGGTGTTCACAAACGTTTGACTATATTGTCTCAGTGTGTGTGTGTGTGTGTGTGTGTGTGTGTGTGTGCAGGTAAAGGATCATAAAGGGACGGCTGCTGGCTGTAGACGAAACGACAGCGAAGAAGCAGCTGGAGCCATAATCAGCATCACACTCACACTCTATGGCACCTACAGCAACACACAACTAACCACGGTAACACATATAACACATATTTTATTTAATAGTTTACATTTTGGGGACAGAATAATTTTCCACGATGTGAGGGTGTACACAGATTGTGGTCTTGATATGTCTGGACCACACACACACACACACACACACTTTGCTTCACACTCACACTATCACCATTTCTTCTTTCAATCTTGAACCCATTTTACTCCATCCCCTTTACTGATACCCCCCCCCCCCCAATCTCTCTCTCTCTCTCTCTCTCTCTCTCTGTCTCTTTCTCTCTCTCTCTCTCTCTCTCTCTCTCTCTCTTTCTCTCTCTCTCTCTTTTTTTCTTTCTGTTTCTCCCCCCCCTGTTGAGGAGCAATTACCTCTCAATTTCTAAGTGTTGGATGTGCATCATTGTCTGCTGCAATTTAGCTGCCGTCTCCAGCTGAATGCCTCCATTCACTATTACTCTCTCTCTCTCTCTCTCTCCTCTCTCTCTCTCTCTCTCTCTCTCTCTCTCTCTCTCTCTCTCTCTCTTTCTTTCTCTCTCTCTCTCTCCATTAGAGCAAGCTGCACTTTCAGAGCTTGTTGTCTTGGCTTTTTTTTCTTCGTTGCACACTCATTTAAAAAAAAAAAAAAGAAAAGAAAGAAAGAAAGAAAGAAAGCAATTAAATCTGGACAAAGCGGCCAAGGAGAGGACTGTGGCCCCCTAACACCACCAACCTGTTCCTTAACTGAGTTTAGCTGGTCTCACTTTCTCTGACTGTCTCTTTCTCCTCTTTCTCAGTTTCTTGTGCTCTTGTTCTCTCTCCTCCTTTCTCCGCTTGATAAGGTTCTTGGCCCTTGCACTACGCTGCCTTGTAGGCTGTTGGTATTTACTCTCTCTCTCGCTCCCTCTCTCTCTCTCTGTTTTCATTGCACACCCCGTTCCTCCTCTCAGCACCTCCTAAACAGATAAGTTAAGCTTAATGTACTTTACTGGCACTAACAGACAAGTGAGCTTAGATATATTAGATAAAAAACATTATACACGCATAATTCCTAATTATATTTTCATAGCTCCTCATGGAACTGGTTTGGAACTCATTATCTTACTCCAATCTGATAGAGTGTGTCACACTCACTCACTCGCTCACACACTCACTCACTTCCTTACTCCATCACTCACTCACTCGCTCACACACTCACTCACTTCCTTACTCCATCACTCACTCCCTCCCTCCCTCACTAAATCACTCACTCACTCACTTACTCTGTCACTCACTCACTCTCTTACTCCATCACTCACTCACTCACTCTCTCATTCACTCACTCCCTCATTCACTCACTCCCTTACTAACTCACTCACTCCCTCACGCACTCCCTCACACACTCACTCACTCACTCACTCACTCACTCTCTTACTCCATCACTCACTCACTCACTCTCTCATTCACTCACTCCCTCATTCACTCACTCCCTTACTAACTCACTCACTCCCTCACGCACTCCCTCACACACTCACTCACTCACTCACTCACTCACTCTCCCTCACTCCCTCATTCACTCCCTCCCTCACTAAATCACTCACTCACTCACTTACTCTGTCACTCACTCACTCACTCTCTTACTCCATCACTCACTCACTCACTCACTCACTCACTCACTCTCTCATTCACTCCCTCCCTCCCTCACTCCCTCATTCACTCACTCCCTCACTAACTCTCTCTCTCACTCACTCCATCCCTCCCTCACTAACTCACTCACTCACTCCTTCACTAACTCACTCTCTCCCTCACTGCCTCATTCACTCACTCCCCTCACTAACTAACGCATTCACTCGCTCACTCACTGCCTCATTCACTCACTCCCTCACTAACTAACGCATTCACTCGCTCACTCACTACCTTACTCCATCACTCACTCACTCACTCCCTCACTCACTCACTCACTCACTCACTCACTCCCTCCCTCACTCATGTACTCATGTTTAGGATCTGCTATGACAGATTCATAAACAACTATTCAATATCATTCAAGCTGCATTAAAGGGAGTGCAGATCTGACCACACTGAATAACAAACAAACTCGTCGTCCGATTCATTAAAGGATCACTAGGTAAGATTTGGTATTTTTTCTCCTGGGCTCCCCTAGAGTTGCAGAGTGTAATTCTCTTTTACAGCCAAGGGTAGAGCAGGGAGGAGGGAGGTAGGAGGTGGTTTCCTACCCTCCCTCAGAAGTCACAGAGTGCAGTTTCTGCAGTGCTAAGCCCAGTTTAGCCATGACAGAGGCTCTATTCTCCCCATTACAGCTCAGTGAAGCATCACAATGATTTTGAAGCTGTAATTGTAAGGTATGAATACTTCATAGTGTTCCTTTTAAACATTCTTATGGCATGGAAACAAGTAGATGATCGTTGATGGTGGGATATTAGAAGTGTATGGGGTCTGTATATGACTGACTCAGCAGACATGATCACTGGGACAATTTGACTGAACAGTTCCAGTTCTCAGGTGAAATCTAGTAGAAATATGGGTCACACACATTTATAATTGATTTACAAAGATTTAAACTTTTTACTAACTTTTAGTAATTGCTTTTCATCAAAGTCTGGAGTAAAATTGACATTGGTGTAACTTTTATCAAACATGACTGAGGCTATCATTGTGCAAGATTATACAGACAACGATGAAAAATTCTCTCTCTCTCCCTCTCTCTCTCTCTCCCTCCCTCTCTCTCCCCTCCCTCTCTCTCCCTTTCTCTCTCTCCCTTTCTCTCTCTCTCTTTTTCTCTTTCTCTCTCTCTCTCTCTCTCTCTCTCTCTCTCTCTCTCTCTCTCTCTCCCTCTCTCTCTCTCTCCCTCCCTCTCTCTCCCTCCCTCTCTCTCCCTTTCTCTCTCTCCCTTTCTCTCTCTCTCTTTTTCTCTTTCTCTCTCTCTCTCTCTCTCTCTCTCTCCTCTCTCTCTCTCTCTCTTTCTCTCTCTCTCTCTCTCTCTCCCTCTCTCTCTCTCTCTCTCTCTCTCTCTCTCTCTCTCTCTCAGATGCTCCTCTTAGTGGGTTTATCTCTCTGGGCAAGTTCCATACTCTCCCTCCTGAGAGAGTCAGTGTGAGGAATCGTTTCCCACCGCATGATCTCATCCACTACGCTTTCAAACTTGAGCAGGAAAACCAGATCAGAGCAGAGGATATACCCCTCAAACAACACAGAGAGGTACACACACACACACACACACACACACACACACACTCATCCAGAAAAAGAATATGCCACTCAATCAACAATGCAGAGATGTACACAAACACGGTTTAGAACTGGCTCATAGAGTTACAGCCGAGGACCTAAAAGCTTTTCATTAATACTGGAACATTGCTGTGAGGATTTAATTGCATTTAGCCACATAAACATTAGTGAGGTGAGGAGCAGATTTTGAAAGATTAGTTCTGGATCACAAACACCACTCCAACTCATCCCAAAAGTATTGGATAGAGCTCCATCACTCCAAAGAACCCAGTTCCCCTGCAACAAAGCCCAGAAAAATAGGGCGTTACCCCTGTAGCCCACACTTGGCACTGGTCCCGGTGACCTGTAGAGAATCCTGTGTCTCGTACTCACACATACACACACACACACACACACACACTCAGATCCAATAATTCATTGATGGCTGCCTAATTTCCTATGGATTTCAATTTCCTCTGAACAAATCTGCATTGATCAGAGTGAGAGACACAGAGTCTCAGTCAGCTGGAGGATGGTGGAGGAGTTTTATTACAGCCATGAAATACACACACACACACACACACACACCTGATCTGATCTATGATCTGAGTTCTCTGATACAGAAATGTCTGTGAAAGGTAATACACTCAGCAGAAGTATAGATTTAAAACTTTACTAAACTTCTTATAGACAATGTACAGCCAAAACCTCCTCGTGCCACACGTCCTCAGAAATAAAGGGCATTCACTTGTAGCCACAACAGTCTCTGCTCTTCTGAGAATATTTAAACTCAAAACTGGAACATTTCGGTGAGGATTTAATGGCAGTCAGCCTCATGACCCTTAGTGAGGTCAGGTACGGATTTTGGACGATTATTTCTGGATCACAACTCCAACAGGTCCCAGAGTTGTTGGCTGGGGTTAGGATGTTGGATCAAATTGCTCCACAGCCCAATGCTGGGGATTTGTGCCCCTCTAGATAACACTTGGCAGTGGGCTTTTATAAACTCAAGCTCCAGAGGGTCCTGTTTTATTTTTTATTATTGTTTTTTTGTAGCAGATACAATAAATGGTGTGTTGTACTCTGAGTACACAAGTCATAGTCAGTTATACACTATTATATAGGAGATATAGATAGATACAAGAAGATGTACAGCAAGTTGCTTCTGTCTTTTTTGTGTCACCATTAATGCTGACAAAAAAAGAAATCATGAGGAATACACCTTTGGGTCATGAGTGGGGCAGTCAGCAGGGTCTGTAAACACCACAGAAGAAGATGAAGGTCAGTTGCAGAACCTGTTTGAGGTTACACTAAGTGTGATTCAGATGTGGTCTAAGATTTGAATTTTGTTCCACCTTAAGTGATCGGAATGTAGCTGCTGCACCAATTAAGGTGGAATGGGAAATTTAAGTTATAAGTCAGCTTATGGTTTCATATATTCGCTTTCAGTGGATATTGGCACACCCAGCTAGACAAATGAATCAGGCTTGGGGGGGGGGCGCTGCAGAAAGGTTCGGGAACCACTGCAATAGCAGCACACGTTCAACATTGAGGCCAAAAAAATTAAACAACTTTTTAAATAATCAGAAATTACATTGATAATATTTTCAGAGTAGTCTGATACTCAATTGGGAGGCAAATATTTATAGTCTCTGCCAATTACACAATACTCAAATCTGCAGACTACAGGCCAACAGTCACAGATTCAGACTCAGACTCAGCTAGACTGAGAATCAGGGCTAAAAAAAAACCATGTACCTTGCTTTTACCTTCAGAAACCAGAGACACAGGATTTGTCCAGTGCAGATTTCAGCTTGAAGGACCTGGATAATACTGATGGAAAGAGTATCGAATCTCACCTTCACAAGCTGTGGAATACTCTGAGAAACTCAGTGAAGATGGACCAAAACAATACACTAACTCAAGTTAACTTCCAACAGGTACGGCTTCAAAGGGTGTGTGTGTGTGTGTGATTAATTTGTAAGGCTTAGAAAACATGCTGCTGGAAACAAAAGAACTATTTAATGTCCGCATGATCCAGGCTGTCATTCTGACTCATTGTAATACACTACAGGAAGTATAGAGGGCGATATGATCTTCTGTTGTGTCCATTGTCATTCATTTTTTATTCATTCATTCATCTTCTGTAACAGCTTCATCCTGAATGGTGGATTGCAGTCATAGACAACAATGTCATACAGTGGCATACAGTAATGGCTACATTTGACATGTTTTATATGTTTATTTTGTTGAACTGTTGCTCTAAGTGTTTAATCTGAAACAGTTTTTCCTTCTGTTTCCATCCCAAGCGTAAACCTGTTGATTTGTTTTCTCAGGTTGGAGTCCGAGTTCCGCGCCAGGTCTCAGCACATGTCCAAAGAATAAAAAGGTCATCGGCGACGAGGAAAGATATGGGGTGATACCGGTTGCTGTTTCACTGAGAGACTATTCCTGGAGCCCACTGTAAAATGAGGATAAAGACCCACTTCATTTTTATTTAATAGAAATTAATAAACTGTAAAAGTGCAGTAACACTGAAGTCCTCAAGACCTCACTTCTTTCACTTAAACCTGAGCTTTACTTTACTTACTAAATTTGTACATTACACAGCAGCGTGGAGGCACCACAATGCAAAGTGCTCAGTATTTTTAAATTCACTCTTTTTGTATGAATTAAAGGACACTTCATACATTTAAGGGTCTATATCAACAGAGCTTACTTTGCTATTAACTTCTTGCAAATTAAAAAATATATATTGATGTAAGGTTTAAACATTAAAGGAGCAATAAGTAGAATTTTTACTTTATTTGTACAGCTTCTGAGCTATAAATAAAGAGAATAAAGCTTCTGTTTTGACTATTCCTGGTTCGGCATTGCAGAAACTACACTGTGTAACACTATGTTTCAAGGAGGGTAGGAAACCATCCCCTCTCCCTCCTCCTTCTCCTTGAATTTAGGAATTGCTGTAAAATGCACTCTGAATTACACTCTGTAACAGTAGGGGGAGCCCAGGAGCAATATACCAAATCATATAGTGTTCCTTTAAGTACCTTAGTCAAAATATAACAAGCACATTCTCCCATTCACACTGAAGCTAGGACTATCAAGGGTTTCACGTCTTCAGGGCAGGCAGTAAGAACAGAGAGTGTTAACAGAGCAAACATAGAGCATGGAAAGCATAGACAGGTAATAATGACGAATAAGCATTTTTACATTTATTCATTCATTCATTTGTTAACATCATCAGGGTAGCAATGTTCTTGGAGCCTGAGTGCAAGGCACATGCCCTCATCAGAGTGCCAGTCCATTGCAGGGCATCACAGACTCACCCAGTCACGGCTATGGACAATTTCACACAGACAGTGCATTTACCAACGTGTTTTGGACTGTGTATGGAAACCAGAGCCCCTGGAGGAAACCTACACAGACACAGTGAGAACCCACCAAACTCCAACCAGAGAGTGATCAAAGATGCTCCTGGATCCAGCAGCCACACTCCCTGGAGCACCACCATTATTTTCTAAAAATGGCCTGTTCCTCAGTATACAGTGTGTTTTTTTTCTCTGTGCACTGAACTACTTTATCTCTGCTGTAAGATTAGTGTTTCAGTTAAAAAGAGTGTCACATGTCGCTAGGGTGCCATAACTCAGTGATGTCTCAGAACATCTGGCTGTAATCCAGCTGCAAATGAGCTGTGGAGCACACACATAGGACACTACCAAAAAAACACATCAGGTATGTTACATAATTACACACACACACACACACACACACACACGGCTGAAGTTGAATTTGTGGATTTAAATTGTTTTGCAGTTTCCGTTGTTTTCTGCTGATCATTTTGTGTTGTTTTTGGAGTCTGGAACAGTTCTGTAAATTAAATGAAAGGCGATGTTCACGATTTTAAACAAAAATTCAGATGATATTTCCTCATCATTTGCTAGCTCTCTGGTCAGTTAACTGATTTGCACCTTGGAAATTTGTACATTGGAAAATACTCTGGTGTTTGCACATAGCCCTAGCTCTGTAAATTGGGGAAAAAATGAAGGGTCTTGGTCTGAAATGGCACGGCTTTTCTTTCCATGCGTCACTGGCTGAGCCACGTCCAAGAAACAGCACATGAAGGCATCTGGAGGGTGGAGAGATCTCTGAATGTTGAAAAGCATGAAAAGAGATGTTGTTGTTCCATTCCTGACTTATTTTTGCTGTCATACTTTGCTTAAGGAGAAACAAACTCACCACTAACTTCATGGAAGTAAACGCAGAGTGAAAGTGCTACAGAAATAAACAGCTCAGGTTACAAATGAGTTTCTGTGGGAATTCAAACATAAAATAAAAATGTACAAATTACAACATGAACACTACAGTCCATTTCGTACTAAAATGTACTGTTCCACCTTAAAAGATGTGGAGCTTCTGAATGAACCATGTGAGAACAGTAGATCCCCAGGATCATGGACGTTGCCTTTAAGAAAAATAGAAAAAATACACTTAGTGGCGATGAAGGTTTCTGAGAGCGTGTTAGCACTAAAGTAACGGCAGTGCACACGAACAGTCATTGGCTGGACATCTTGGCAGGGTGTAGGTCTCACTTGCTCTCTTTCTCTCAGTGGGGTGGTCTTTTCACTTATCCTTTCCAACACAATGAACCCAAACAATTGGTGAGACAGTTTAGAGGGGCACAGATTTAACAAGGTTTTTGTGCAGACTAATTGTACTGGATTACCACATATTATAAATATGAGAGTGAGAGAGAGAAAGAAAGATAGATAGAGAATATAGGGGTTGTACACATGTATTCCCAAAACTAACCTTATTGAAAGTTTGGTAAACTATTAATGAAAGTATTTACAAATCTAAAAAAAACACGAACTGTTAAAGGGGCCATTTCTGAATCTATTTTAGAGACAGTTTTTATTACAGTTATTATTAGAAATGTGTTTATAAATGGTTACAAATACATTTAACACAGATGACTGGTTACCACAGGGCTGGACCAATTCAATTCAATATCAATATATATCACAATATCAAATATTTCAATAACAATTATATGATTTTAAACACATTTTCAGTATTTCAATACACATTATTTACAGTGTCTGTTACTGACTGATGATCATTAGAGGGCGCTGTCCTCAGTTTTAAAATGATTAAAAATATATTAATATTGACAAAGCCAGGAGGTTGTTGTTTGACAGTGATGTCGTGTTGCTTTCATTTCTTAGCAGTTTTTCCGTGTATTTTTTATTGTTTATATCGATATCGGTATTCTATCGTATCAACCGAATTTAAGAAATATATTGTGATATAAATTTTGGCCGTATCGCCCAGCCCTACTTTACCATCAACACCACTACGAAGGGATCCGAGGCTCTCTTAAACTGAAAACGATAGAAATCTAAGGTGTTTTCCCTCACGATGAACATTAATAATGTAACAACCCTCACTGCAGAGAGAACAAAACTGAAAGAATGATAAAGAAAAATAAGAAATGTTGTGGGGGTGGAGGGGGTTACCCTAAAATTTGACAAATAATTCCTAGAAGGTGACAAATGTCCTGGGTTGTTTTGTGTTTCTCAGAGGTGCTGCTATTGCTCTTATGAATAATGAATATTCATTTCTGAGTTGTTTTATAATATTGAGAGGATTTTTTAAAAATCAGTTGAAAATTCTGTTAAAACGCTGTGCCACTGAATTAAGGGTTTTTCTATGGAAAAGTGAGCTTGTTTTTTTTTTCTTGAGAAGGATTTGGCTGATGCATGTGGAGACAGTGGTGTAATTACATTGTTAAAAATGAAAATCTTTACAGCGTGCGGCTTGAATAATTACTGTTAATTTAACGCTCAGGTTCCCGCTCATTAATTCTGATTCTCTTACATGTAGTTTGGAAGTGGCCCCTGGAGCTCAGAGCAGCCCAGAACAACTCAGAACAGCGTTCTTGCTCTGTGTGTGATCTTACTGGCCCTTCCAAACCAATTAGCACGACCCCCCAATAACAGAGCTGCATCGTTTATGCGTTGTTAAGCCGTGTAATTGGACGGCCCATAGTTTACATATTATGCCATTAGAGTAAATGTCGTGTGGCTCCCTGTCCTCACGCCTAGCCGCCGTTCTGCCGTTCCACCGTAATGCGAGGAATTACGACCCTAATTGCCGCAAATGTTCTTTTGATTTGGGTGATTTCACTGTTATGCCACAATGATGTTCATTATTACGCCAATGGATTTCAGCACCATATCTTTTCTAAGGGTTTTATTTTATCCCCCGTCTCTCATTAATCCCCTCTTGCTTCGACACGATTATCCGCTTAAGACTTTTACGACAGTCACTGTCTTTCGCAAACAGAAATATTTAGACCAATAAAAGTGGACCTGAAGTATTTATTGCAGGAATCACATAGTGGAAGATGTTTTAACTTTTATTAATTATTAGTAAGAGCCTGATGTAGTGTGTAATCACTCTTTATGTTTCAGAATGTATTTTGGCAAAATGAATGTGCACACTATACATTCACTATACAGTGCACATCTAGTACTTCTTCTGAAACTAAAGCCATCAAAAGGACACTGGACTCTCCCTAGAGTTGAAGAATATAACTCATTTTATAGCACTGTCCTGAAATCAAGGGGCATGTGGAGGAAGCAGGTTGAGGTTTTCTTACCCTCCTACCCCTCAGTGTCACTGCTGGACTGAGAACAGTCCACCGACTGAAAACATCCAGCCGACAGCGTCCTGTGTCACTGATGAAGGACTAGAGGACGAGCGACACACACTGTGCAGCGACAGATGAGCTACTGTCTCTGACTTTACATCTACAAGGTGGACCAACGAGGGAGGAGTGTCTCACAGAGTGGACAGTGAGTGGACACAGGGTTTAAAAACTCCAGCAGCACTGCTGTGTCTGATCCACTCTACACCAGCACAACACACACTAACACACCACCACCACGTCAGTGTCACTGCAGCGCTGAGGAACAGGGGGAAAGGGGGGTAACAAAGTAGGCAGAGCGACTACAGTCTGTAATTTAGAACTACAAAGTGCTTATGTGTAGAAACAAGGAGATAGTCATAATGTTTTGGCTGATCAGTGTAAACAGCTTGGTTAGTTCCAGTGGATAAAGAGCAGATGGAAATGGAACAAATGAATAAAGTCTGTTTTGGTTCATAAAAGCGGACCAGCATCACCTGTGGATTACCGAGGGGAAATCCAAGAAAATACATGGGTCCTTTAATGAAGATGAATGGGGTTAATAGAGTTATTGTTTACAAACTGATGAAGTGGACACCTATTGTTGGACACCTAATGAAAACTAATTGAATATTTGTCATTTCATACATCCATTTATTTTCAGAGATTTACAAAATAAAGATGAATAATTGTAATACATAACACACACACACACTCACTCACTCACTCACACACACACACACTCTCTCTCTCTTTCTCTCTCTCACGCTTCTTCCTCACATTCTTTGTCTCTCATTTTTTCCCCTTTCCACTTTCTTTTCATATATCCTTTTTCCATTACACTCTCTCTCTCTCTTTCTTTCAGCGATCTCTCTCTCTCTCTCTCTCTGTCCCTCTCTCTCTCTCTCTCGCTCTCTCTCTCTCTCTCTCTCTCTCTCTCTCTCTCTCTCTCTCTCTCTCTCTCCTTTGTCCTGTGTGAAAGCTGATGTAAGTGGGTCTTTAGAAGTATGTGTTGGGGAGGGGTGTCGCGGGGGGTTAGTTTTAGAGGAGCTTTAGAGTTGGGGACAGTTGGGCAGTAGTTTGATTTCTCTCTATAGCAACCAGCAGCTCCACTGAAAAAATCCCAAATTCTCCACACTGTGGTTAGTTCTGAGCAGCAGAGCACACTCAGTTTAAAAACTCATTTAGTTCATTTAAGGTTACCTTGAGGAGAGAGGGAGTGTTCAGTGTGATGCTCACTCTACCATTTCTCTACACAGCACACAGGAATAATTTAACTTAATCTGAATTTACTAAACCAGTGCTACTTTATACGGCATCGCAACATTGAACGCAGTAATCGTCTCTTCTGTTCTGTGAAGGGGTGAGATCCTTTGATCAGCCTCTTAAACATCAGTGAGGTCAGAGGTTGATGCTGGATGACTACACAATTATAAATGACTGCAAGGGTTCTACAAGGGTTCTTTAGTCAAGAAAACGGTTTTATATTGAACACTGAACATTTGAAGAACCTTTTGCGTTACTGAAAGGGTTCTTTAGATTGAAAGGTAATGTGCTACATGTTAGTTCCTTTTAGAAAAGGGTTCTGTATGCAACCAAAAACTGTTCTTGACATTTTTACTATAGAACCTATATTTATAGCACATTTTCCATGGTTTAACAATGGAAAGAACCTTTTAATGATTCATGGGGCTGTTAATGGTTCTTTTTCTTTACTAAAGAACCCTTGAAAATGATTTTTAAGAGTGTAGCTCTGACACTGAAAACCGTCCCAAAGGGCTCCGTCACCCCAGAGAACACCACTCCACAGTTCCAGCACAGACCAGCTCTGAGAGGCAGGGCACTAGCACTTGACATTGACCAAGGTGACCTTAGGCTCATGTGCATCTGCTCCAGAGCGACCCACTGCTGTCGCCTCACTATGGAGATTACACTGTGCCCACAGATAGTGAACCAGGGTGTCCACAAATTTTTGGGCATTGAGAAAGGGCATGTACTTTAGAGTGGATTTGGGCTGCGTGATAGGTGCGCGCGTGTGCGTGTGTGTGTGTGTGTGTACGCGCCCATCCTTAGAGCCCCCCTCCACCCCACCTCCCCTTCCATTCTGTCCGTCACCGGGTTTCCCCTCCAATGATCCCTCTGCTGTGGGCGTGTCAGTGCTGCGCGTGCGCGCTCGCACGCTCGTGTGCCCGCCCGCCCGCGCGCGCGCGCGCACGCCGTGCTCGCGCGGTGCTTTTGGCGGCGGTGGCGCGCGGCTGCTGCTGCAGAGTCGCGCGCGGCGCCGTGGCGGAGGGACCGATGGCCGCCTACAGCCTCCCGCCCTCCGCCGCCATGCAGCAGCAGCAGCAACAGCCCCAGCCGCAGCACGAGCACGAGCCGCCGTACCGGCACGCGCACGCGCACAGCCTGCTGCTGCACGGCGACTACGGCGGAGTCATGGGCGGGCACGCGCTCAGCCACGCGCACCAGTGGCTCACGGCGGCGCTGGCCGCGCACGGGGACGCTTGGAGCACGAGCGGTGGCGGCGGCGGCGGCGGCGGAGACACAGGAGGAGGAGAGCGCGAGGTCAAACCCGTGGTGCAGAGCGCGCGGGACGAGAGCGGGAACGGTAACAACAACAGCAGCAGCAGCAGCAACGACGGAGGCGCGAGCAGCAACTTGCAACAGCAGCTCGCGCACCACAACAACAACGGCAACAGCGCGAGCGACAGCCTGCAAGCGCGGCTCGTGCACCACAACAACAACAACAACGGTAACGGTAATGGTAACAGCACTACCTTACAGCAACAGCTCGCGCACCTCAATAACGGCGGCAACAGCTTGCAACAGCGGCTCGTGCATCACGCGCACGGCACTAATAACAACAGCAGCACCAACGGGAGCCACGAGACGAGCGCGACCGCGTGGAGGGCGAGCGCGAGCGCCAACGGGCACGAGACTTATACACTGTCCGGATTCGGCATGCACCACGCGCACGACCACCACCAGCAGCACGAGCACGAGCACCAGCAGCATCACCAGCACGCGCACCACGCGCTCCAGCACGAACAGCATCAACAGCATCCGAATCAGCTCGAGACCGGCGCCGGGGACGAAGACGCGCCTACGTCGGACGACCTCGAGCAATTCGCGCGCCAGTTCAAGCAGCGGCGCATCAAGCTGGGCTTCACGCAGGCAGACGTGGGGCTCGCGCTCGGCACGCTCTACGGAAACGTGTTCTCGCAGACGACCATCTGCCGCTTCGAGGCGCTGCAGCTCAGCTTCCGGAACATGTGCAAGCTCAAGCCGCTGCTCGGGAAGTGGCTCGAGGAGGCGGACTGCGGCGCGAGCGGCCCCGCTGGCCTCGACAAGCTCGCGGCGCACGGCCGCAAGCGCAAGAAGCGCACGAGCATCGAGGTGAGCGTCAAGGGCGCGCTCGAGAGTCACTTCCTCAAGTGCCCCAAGCCCGCGGCGGCTGAGATCACGAGCCTCGCGGACAGCCTGCGGCTCGAGAAGGAGGTGGTGCGCGTGTGGTTCTGCAATCGGCGGCAGAAGGAGAAGCGCATGACGCCGCCCGTGGGTGGCGCGAGCAGTGAGTAAACAAAAACAGAACAGGTGAAACAAACAGTCAAGCAACTCTTTTACTTCACTCTCATGGATTACACGCAGCAGCAGGAGGTGGAGGAGGTGGTCGTGGTGAATGAAAACAACGGGAGAGAGCGAGAAAGAGAGAGAGCGCGCGCTGCAAAAGCCTGAAGGCGCACGTCTCCATAAACAGAGTGAACTCAGAGTACAGTAAACAAAACAAACTTAGCCCGAGTCTATGGATTAAGCGCAGTAGCAGTGGTGGAGATGGAGGTGGGGGTCTGGGTTGTGATGGTGAGTTTGGGTAGTGTTGGATCAAAGAGATGGGGGGGAGACAGAGAGAGCGTGGCGCCCTACGAGAGAGGGCGCGCGCAGAGTAAACAAAAACCAATCCGACCAACCACCGAACAACATTAGAGATGATCCTGGATTGTGTTATTAATGACTATTATTCAGAGCGGATGGCGGAGGTGGATCAAACGGGACACTGGAGAGCGCGCGCCCGGACACACCACCTACATAGTGCTCGGAGCCTACATCAAAACAATACAGAATACAAAATAAAGGTGCGTAACGGAGGAGCCCTGCTGCTGCACGCGCCCAGCTCCCAGCAGCAAAAGACTGCATTACTCTTATTATTATTATTATTATTATTATTACCCAGGTGTGAGTGCGTCCTCTTTGCTTTATGTTTTCATGATTTTTCAATATCGTACCATTTTATAAAACAGCCAATTAATATCACCACTATCTTTTAAATAGAGAGAGAGAGTGTGAGGCAAACAATCTAAAGGATTCTTATAAACAGGGGAATCTCAAATCAATAATAACGTCTCTTATCACCACGTTAATTTTAGTCGGATGAGTTGGTTTATTTAATCTTTTTTTTTTTTTTGGTTTATTTTTCATAGGTCTTCACAGCATTTTTTTATAATCGGTCTGTAACAGAAGGGACATATTAATAAATATTAATAAGCTTCTCAAACGCTTCAAATCTTTAGCCAAATATTTTAATATTTTTTGTGTTGTTTTTGTCATTTTCTTATAATGTTTTTAGAGTTTTGTGTAAAAGGTATGCGCCCTTAAACAAGTGCAAATTTCTACACTGCGATATGAAAACACAATCACGGCTAATTTGCTGAATTTAGGATGGAAAATTAAAATGTTAAACACGGTCAGTGCAAAGACAATTGTTAATTTAATGATTGAGTTTTTTAAATAGTTTTATATTTCTTTTAAAAAAGTTTTATTCTCTTTCAAATATGTAAACGAGAAACAAATTTCACTTACTGCAATTTAGCAGAGGCAGCCAACTTTTGCGCAGGACTTTTATTTTGTTCTATTAAACCTGTTGTTTTGTAGCTGAGAGATTAAGCACAGATTATAGCGCATTTAAACATACACAGAATCTTTGAATATCCCTTTAAACACAATCTGTTAAATCAGTTACAGTTATTATTATTATCTGCAGAACCCCAGTTTGTAAATAAACTCTTAAATGGAGTTATGTGACCTATTTTATATATTTTATTTTCCAGAAGAGCACAGGGTTATTGGGCCCCTGTTCGTTTTAAGAGGTGAAGTACACCCATCAGCTAAAATATTAATGCCATCCCCTTTTTCTACACTCACAGTAGTGCTGTTGGACTGTTTAGACATTGTACACATTTGCTGACTCTTTTAGACACTTTTTAGAGGTATATTGTAGCTGTGGGCTTTTGTGTTGGTCACCAAATCCTTCATCAATGTTCACAGGACACTGATGGCGGAATATTCTAGGTTCGTGGGCTATTCAGTCCTGCAGTCACAATGATGTGTTTGAAAACTCCAGCAGCACTGCTGTGTCTGATCCATCACATCACAAAACACACTTAACACACCACCACAAACATGTAAGTCAAATAATACCAGCTCTGTGGTGGTCCCACAGCTGTCATGACCATTAAAGGACATGAAGCTAACAAAACATGCACACCAACAGATGAACTAGTCGGTAATTGCGGAATTACAAGTGTACCCTTATGGTCAATGGAGCTGATACTATGATTGTCAAAACAAGGAGGTGGCTATAATGTTATGGCTGATCGGTATTCAAAAATCTTAATAACAACATTAATACTATAAACAGGATTGTAATATTCTTTGCTGTAACTTTATCTCCCCACTCTCCTGTGGATGAATTTATGGATTTATTATTGACAACTGTTTTATTTTTTTCTTGATTTCTGTCTTTATCAGCCCTTTATCTGAACGAGTTTGTGTAATAAATTTTCAGAGGTTTTGGGAAATACAGGCTTTGATTTATTTATTTATTTTAATATTTTTTATTTTTATGAACTTCAAATTAAATGGATTTGGTCAAAAATGTAATTTGACATCTTTGTTTAACTCTTCAAAAACACAGCTATAACTGATGCATTTACATATTTCTGTTTCATTTTATTCATTCATTTCGGAATTGATGTTTCAGTGTCTGATTATGTCGTCAGACATTTCTTATATATAAACATAAACATAAAGCGAGTTTAAGATCAGTGGAGTCAAATGAATTCATCTTGTATCTAATGTGCAAGACTACTCTAAACCATGGCCTAGTAAAAGTAAGTGTGCATAAATACTGACTGCAGTAAAGTACAAAAGCAGCAGTATCTATCACCAAACACATTTAGAGGTGTAAGACTAGTGTAGTGGCCAAAATCATAAAAAATACCGCCCAGAAAATATGTTTTTAGATTTTTATTTGTCCCATGATTTTTCTATAAATCCAGGAAAATATTTAGTGTATTTATTTGTCTTTTTTGCAATTTATTATTGGAAATGTAATAAACATAGACATTTTATTGCACTCGAATCAACTTATTTATTATAAGGTTAAAACATTGCTTTAATTGCATTGTAATATCTGTTTCCATACTTTAAGCCCTTTCATTTTTTTGGTCATCTTCACATTCATTCATCTGTTTAAACTGAGGATGATAATAAGCGTAAACAGCTTTTCTTAGAGGCTACAGCGGGTTTCTAGAAATCCACAAACATGGAATAGGCTCCAATGTCTCACATTTCAGAACGTACACCGGTCCAATTTATTTGTACTGGGCTATCATTTAATCAGGTCATTATTTTACTTTATGTTTTTCTATTTTTCTTTTTCAACAAACCCTCTTCCTGCTGGACCTGTGGCATATAGCACACTGTAGAACAAAAAAGAAAATCACATATTCAGGAAAGACATCTTAAATCTACTGAATTTATCTATTATTTCACATTGTTGTAAGGATACGATTATTCAGCTCTCCCTAGAATGTTTTAAACTTGTTTTAAATTATCTTTTCCAGTGAAAGTGTTTCTTCCCACTAGCGGGAAATTCAACTAATGCTGAAACAAGTAAAATAATCTGCAGAATAAGACACTTTCTTTAAAAATAAAATCACTAAATTTAGCAAATATAGTAAGATGTTATTATAATCTTTTTTTTGTTACAGTACACTTCAAAAAAGGTTTTTATATTAAGGGAAAATGTTTTTATATTTTCCTTTTCTAAACTCATGAGAATGACAGAGTTAAACCTATAGATGCAGCAAAGAGATATAAAGGTGTAAACTCCTAATATTGCAGTAATAATTAAGACTGAATGTGGTGTATTTTAATTTGTGCGGTGCATCTTTAACGTAGATTTCTTTAGGATCTAGAGCAGGATTTCTATCATTTTTCAAACATAATTAGAATTTAGTAAGCAACTATGACAAAATACTACTCTTAATAATATCAATATTTTAATGTTATTACATGCTTTCAAATGATAATTAATATTTCTAATAAAATGAGCCTTCAATTTTGTTTTCTGAAAATATCCCCAAAATTACATTTATACGTTAAAACTATGCCTTTGTGTGTTGTTGTGATGAACAGATGTCTTTAACGTGGAAAAAAGGCTGAAATTCATGATATCGAGTACATTCTGGTCTTGTAGCAACACCTGGTGGCAGAATTCTGGGAACTACAGCGTTGACCTGACAGTGACTCAAGTCTATACTGAGTTTCAGTTTTTGAAAGATGACTTAGGGGTAAAGTTTTATTAAGTACTTAAAATTATACATCGATCAGCCACAAGATTAAAACCTCTGTCAGGTGAAAGGAACTACACTGATGATCTGGGTACGGTGGGTGGCATCTGTCACACGATGGGGTATAGTCTCTGTCCAAAAATAAACATGCATATCTAAAACAGTAAGTGCACAGGAGAAAGAAACATCCTTCTTATGTTTCAGTGGAAGTCTGTGTAAAAGATTTTAATTCAAGTAATTTTGGAGGGTTTTTATTGGTCTATTCTCCATGCACTCTCAAAAAAAAAAGGTACAGCAGTGATGTTAAAGTCCTATTTTGATCCCCAAATGTTCATTACATTCTATTCTCCAGAAGGAGAGATGGATACCTGCAATTTTTCATTACAGAACTGTGTAAAATAAAAGAAAGAAATACAAGTCCAGGAGATGAAATTGGGCGTATGAAATAGACAAAAAAGTTATGTATATGTTTCGTTGGAGAGCGATGATTTATCAGGCAACAAGGGAACATTCAGTTCTTGAAGTCAGTGTCAGAAGCAGGGCAAGCGTAAGAGTCCAAGCCACTCTCACAAGGGCCAAACTGTGATCCTATATCCTGTGGTCAGGGCATCTTTAAAACAGCAGGTGTTGTAGGCTGTTCCCAGTATGTAGTGGGTACTACCTCACAAAGGTGGTATAAGACAACACACCGGCTGATAGGGACATGGGTGCCTGAGGGGTGTGAAGTGAATGTGTGGAGCTCTGTGTAGGGGTCAGCACGGGCACACAACACCATGTACAGCAAGCTGTGATGTTTTCTGACACTTTCCTGAAAGGGCTAGCATTAACTTTTGTAACCGTTTGTACTACACTCACTCAACTTCAATCAACTTCGTTCACTTTCTGCCAAATATATGCCGCTCCTCATCAAGTGCCATTGTAAACAGATCATCAGCTTTATTCATTTCACCTGTCAGTAGTTTTAATCTTGTGGCTGATTGCTGTAGATGGTACTGATGTAATACTTGGCTGTGTGTGATGAGATTTTCATTTAATTTTACTTGTCAAAAATGTGGCATTTAATACTTGATTAACACACGTTAAATCAGAGCCCAATCTTAGATTATTTAGGATCTGAGTTAATGTGCGCCTAACCTTTTATTGTCCTCATGGAACTGACAGTTAATAAACTTCAGGGATTACAGTAAAATAACAAAGTGAATATTCAATAACAGTATTATTCTTATTCTCATTGAACATTCCTATTTATTCAGTCAGTCTTTTTACCTGCAATTTTCACTGCAATGCTCATCTTCAACATGGCACTAATTCAATAACATTTACAAAAATCAATTAAATAAATCATATCATACAAATGTCAATAATAACAATAATAAATAATTATGAAGTTTTTGTCAAAAACTCTTGCATTTAGCAGAACCTTTTCCCCATTTCTTAATGATCAGAGCGTTTGTTAATGACTGAGTGTTAATGAATGTGTGCTTTTATGAATAAGAATAAAAAAAAGAAATATATATATGGTGATTTATAATGAACGAGTTGAAATTCTGACTTAAGTAAATATTAAAATTGCACAAAGTAAATAAACAACATACAGCCATGTGCAGGAACAGTGAAGAGTGGAGGATAAATAAAAAAAAAATAGAAAATAAAAAGCCATAAATGAAGAGCTTTGGTTACACACACACACACACGCACACACACACAAATTGCGAGTCTCATAATCATGTAAGGCACTAGCATACACTGTTCAGCTATAATGTTAAAACCACCTTCTTATTGTTACACTTGCCAAGAGGAAGGGGAGAGAACGATCCACCACCCAAAGAATACTTGCTCTGCAACAGATGGCTACAGTCTGTAATTGTAGAAATACACAGTGCTCCTGTACACTGTCAGAAATAAAGGTACAGAAGAGGTACGTCATTGTCACTAAAGGTACAAACACTGTAGTGTATCTTTAAAGGTGCAGCAGTGGTGTTAAAATCCAGTTGTGTTCCCTAAAGGTTCATTACGTTCTCTTCTCCAGAAGGAGAGGGGGATCTCTGTAATCTTTCATTATACAACTGTGGAGAATAAAAGAACACAATAAAAGTCTTGGAGGTGAAACGAGGCGAATGAACTCAACACAACTTTAAAATCCACAGTTAATATTATGTAAGGTACAGTTAAGTTCCCTAATTAAAGGTACAGAATATGTATCCTTTAGTGTACCACCACAGTGACAGTGTATGGTAAGAAGAGCTGATAAAATTGACAGTGAATGCAAAAACAGACAGGTGGTTTTAATGTTATGGCTGGTTGTTTTACATCATATTGCAATGAAAAGTTAATTCTTGTAACACTTAAGGCTACCTAACACCTACATAAGCCTTTCATGTCGACTGACATAAACATCTAGAAAGGTCTATAACTATAAATGCCGAAAGTGTTAATGAGAGATGATGAGTGTTGGAAAAGTCTTTATAGATGGTTCAGTAGGTATTTTACTAAGATAGTGTTACAAAGTACTTCAAGTTTTGCAAAATATAACAGAAGAAAAAAATGTAAATGTTCCTTTTTATGCTTATTGTAGATACATTTTATGATGCATAAATAGTAATTTAGTTTGATTTTTCCATCATTCATATATATTCATTTATATTAACTTCCACATTTTAATGCTGATAGTTTCATCCATTTCTGTGCTCTGCCACAAGCAACATACACTCTCCAAAGGTTTGTAGGCACCTTTTGCAATGAATGAATTCCGATTTGTAGTGTAATCTGCTGTAGTATAATCTCCATGAACATGGACACTGTCACTTATGAGAAGCCTAATAATGCCTCCCTGTGGATCAGTCCTTAAATGTGACAGTGAATGGGAGAAATAGCACCCCTTGTGGTGCGATTCCTAACCGTGAGTGAGTATGTGAGGTACAAGCCAGTTTCATTAGATGCTTTACATATAAAAAGCATGAATGTAATGGAACGCTTTGGAGCAGCTGCCCATGAATCTAAGTTTGGCCATACCAAATATAAAGCATGGTCTAGAGTGGTATAAATCCCCCCAGCACTGGGCTGTGGAGCAGTGGAACAGTGTTCTTTTGAGTGATGGAAGTCCATTCAATACCACTGTTACAAGTAAAAGCCATATTTGTAATCCAAAACTAATAACCCATCATCAATAACCTGAAACGTTTATGTGACTGAATGCCATCGAACGTAAAGCATTGAGGAGTAGAAGCTGTTGCTGCAGTAAAGATGAACACACTTCTGATTGGGTGAGGTGTCCACAAACCTTTGGCCATATAGTGTAAGAAGCATTCTCATTGGTCAGTCTGATGTGTAATGCATCCATTCAATGCAGAAAATCAAGCTCCATTCAGCAGTTTTTAATCCAGTTTCAGATTCCGTGAAAGATGACAGGGAGCTTGTTTTAGAGATCCGACTTCTTTCCGTCTGTAAAAATTTGGCTCATTTTCAAAAGGTTAGTTTTCAAGAACACAAACCAAGTGCATAAAAAACCCCAACAAAAACGTAAAAATGAATGCTCAGTCATAACCATGAACACCTACACTTGAGAAACCAGAGGAATTTGGCATTTACTGTAGATCAGCAAAATATTCACTACTTAATGATCAGAGGAAGGAGTGCTCCGCGACTTTGTTTTTGCAAAAACAAATGATGAAAATAAAACCCTGAGGTTAAGATCACTGAGGTCAAAAGTGAAGAAAAAAAATGGGAAAGTCTAAACTCAGCCAGTAAGGCTTCAGTCTTTCAGCTCTGTGCTTGATTTAAAGCGAGAATTCGGCATAAAAATTCAACATAATTTCCCCCGTTACAACTAAATACAGTCAATCAGATAAGACAATCTGATGTCTGAAGTTTAATTCATTAGTTATTCACTGGAACAAGTCTGCAACAAGTTTTGATGCCTAGCAAAGTGAGATTGAAAAAGGTTAAAAAAAAAACAATGCTGGTAATTCATTCTAATACATAAAATAATAACACAACATTGGCTTCTTATTTTGATATTAAAAGAGCAATCAGTCATTATCTCCAATGATTCTTAGTCACGCTATGAAATGTTGCAGCCTAGATATGTCAGACCCATGTGTGGACCTGCTCTATGGAGCATAAACGGATACATTCAAGGGCTTCAAAGCCATCTGGTTCATCTCACATAAGCTAGTCTCTGTAGACCAAGTGTAAAAACATAATAAATCATCAGTAATAATTCATAAGAAATGTTGGCTATGTATTGCTGATTAAAAAAATGTATTGCTTCTATAATATTGACTACTATTCAATATGTAAATGATTAATCATTGAGTTCTAATAGCTCCAGTGCAAAAAAAAAATTAGAAAATCAAACCTCAGACACTAGAGAGGTCTTAGTTAACAGACTACATTTAAATTAATGGGGGAAACGGTGTAAAGCTGGTTTTCACTTTACTACCACATTTAAGCAAAAGGACCACACTGGCAGCACCTGGAAACCTCGTGGAGAGCTGTGGTGACACGGTCCTAGCGGCCCCTTCATTGGGGCTGGCAGTCTGGCAGGTGCAGAGGTCACTGGGTGAAGCTCTTTTTGATGGAGACATTCGGAAAGAGGCTGGACAGCTCCTGGACAGTCCGAGTGTCGATCTGAGAGCAGAAAGAAACATCCAGCAGACGCAGACGAGGACACGACTGCAGAAGTTTGCGCAAAGCAGCCGCACTCACCATCCGAGTACCTGCACACACAATGAAAAAAACATAGCCTTACACTCCACAACACACCACCTAACACCTTACACAAACCTTATGAGACATAGATGCAAACACAAAAGGACATTCTGTAGTAGATGCACACAAGCCACGATGCTCAATGCTAAATGTGGGCCAGAGTGTTTGGCTTTTCAAGGTTACGGAGCTCCATTTGGGATGATTTCTGATGCTGAACATACCTCCCGACACCGGTACCTGACCTCATGTATGATTCTGTATCTGAAAGCAGTCAAATCCATGTATTTCTACTGTGTGAGAGTGTGTATTCTGACCGAGTATATCGAGCTGTTCCAGTGCGGGGCAGTTGGCTGCAAGTTGCTCGAGGTCATTGTCACAGACGGTGCGGTTCGCAGTGAGGAACAGTTTGCGCAGGCGCTGCAGCTTGCGTCCCAGCAGCTGGAAGCATCCAGAGCTGCTGTGTAGACTGGAGCACCAGCCAAGATCCAGCTCCTCCAGGAACGAGCATCCAGACACCAGCTCGCCCAGCCCTCGCTCACTAAGATTCCTGCAGCGCCACAGGTCCAGAGACACAAGGTTCCGGCACCGAGCAGCCAGCACACTGACCACCACGTCATAGTCCTCAATCTGAACACAAAAATCATCATCAGAGTCCTCCATCTGAACAAATAAATGTCTTCTATCTGCAATGTGTATCATGTGCATTATTACCATGTTCCTCACATAGTGTGTGATAATTTGTGCGTCTCACCATGACACAGCTGCCCAGGTTGAGCTGTCTTAGTTCAGAACAGAATGTCAGGATACTGAGCAGAGCTGTTTGCTAGAGAGAGAGAGAGAGAGAGAGAGAGAGAGAGAGAGAGAGAGAGAGAATAAGACCATGGCTGTATTATTGGCTTTGACCTAGCTAAGGATACACCTCTCATGTGGACAACACAGTTACTATGAATAAGGAAGTCTGATAAATGTTGTAAAATAATGTACGTATACTGTGATCATCCACAAGATTAAAACCACTGACAGGGGAAGTGAATAACACTGATTATCTCCTTACAAAGGGACAAGTCAAGGGGTGGGATATATTAGTCAGCAAGTAAACAATTAGTTCTCCTAGTTAATGTCAAGTTTATTTCTAGGCTAAATGTTGTACTGAGGCACACACAGAGTTTAGAGGGGCACTGCTGCACCCCTCTGTCAGTCAGTCGAAGGTGCACTAATGTGCCTCCAGTAAAAAGCCTGTTAAACATTAATTGTTGTTAGACATTTTTTTTAATTGAATTAAATCGGTTTAATACGCAATTTCTAGAACAATTAAAAATGATATTTTTATATTAGAATCCTCACATGCATTCATGTGTGTTTGCCAAAACTGCCAATCCATGTTTCCTGACATATGGGAGACATGGGGTTCACTGAAAATGTGACAGAATTGTTCAACTGACATTCTGCGGCTCCTAATATGATATAATGTAGAACTCAGAAATGAGTCTTTAAAACCAATGTGCTCACGAGAACTTCATGCTGGTTGGTGTTTCCTGCTCTTACATTTGTTTTCTGTGAGCAGGGAATGCCTGTGTGTTTGCTATAGTGGTGTAATGTGTATTTTCAGTGGGTTAATGCGGTTACGGTTAGTAACTATTACTAATATATTTATAGCTATGAGCTATTTTTACGTGTCTGTTGGGTGGCTGATTTTCTTTTAAATATTTATCAACTAAAATGTATCTGATTGAAAGCGTTAGCTGCACAAGATTTCGGAAAGGCACTGGGGCATTGTGGGAAATGTAGTGGAGTGAATTTTCACAGCATGTTCTGTAGTTCTATTCAGCCATCCAGGATAAAATTGACTTTTAAACGTTGTGATTTTAGTGGGGCAAAGCAACATTCATGCTCCTGGTTAATGTGTTGGAAACAGGAAAAATGTAGGCCACTTTTACAAAGACAAAATAGTGATAGTAGGAACGTTTTAGTTCTTAGCCAGTGCCTCTCTAAAACCCCAGGTCTTGTGAGGTGTTCCTGTATGGAGTGGTAATTACCTACCAAAAGTGGTCCAAATAAAGACAACCAGTGAACCGGCGGCATGTTATTGAATGCTCAAGGCTTATTGATGATAAGGGGAGCAAAGGTGAGGCTGTTTGATCACACCCCACAGTGATATTGTAGGACAAACTGAAAAAGTTAATGCTGGCTCTGAAATAAAGGAGTCAGAACACAGTGCATCACAGCAGGCTGAATATAGTGCTGTTTGCCCAAGCTGAATCCTTTTTATGTGCCTATAATTCAGTACTAACCATTGCATACCTGGAACACACCACAAGAACATGCTGTTTTGGAGGTGCACTGACCAAAACATTGTGACCATCAGAATCTGGCCCAAGTCAAAATGGCTCAGGTCCTTACACTTGCTAATTTTGCTTATTCCTACACATTAACAACAAGAACTGACTGTTAACTTGCTGCCTAATATATCCCACCCCTTTTGCCATTGGTGTCACTGCAATGAGATAATCAATGTTCTACTATTCTTCATCTGTCAGTGCTTTTAATTTTGTGGCTGATTGACTGATGTAAATGCTTTCACATTGTATCTGTGGATTAGTGTGTCCCTAAGATATATCCCAAGGCTCTGTATTAGTTTAACACAGCTCTGAGTATGACAGACATTAAAGTCTCCAATGAACAAGAGAATAAAATAATGTCAGTATTATAATGTGTCATCCCCACAACAGACTGAAAATAACACACACACACACACACACACACACACACACAGACAAAGGAACAAAGGCTGGCTCCTATTAAATGATCAAAGAAAACAAAGCTCAAAACCACAGTGGAGCTGCGGTGGAAAAACGAGACAGAGGAATACGCTCTGGAAGTGAACAAAAACACAGCCATTTTGTTTAGCACGGATACTCCAAAATAAAAGTATTACATGACTTCATGGCTTGGCAGATAATGAATAATGCTGGCAGTGAGAAGAAGAAGGTTTAAAATTTCAGAAAATGTCTTAGTTTTGACAGAAACAGCTGAATCATCATGGTCTTACAAATAGCAGGCTACACATCTCCATCAAGACACACACACACACACACACACACACATAGAGCTATTGTTCTTAGTTTTGTTAAAACATGTCTCAGTAAAGTGTGTGTGTGAAAAACTAATGTGTGTGTGAGTGTGTGAGAGTGAATTTGACTGCACTGCATTCACTCTGCTGATTGTGAGAAAAGAAACATGTTAATTATGTTAGTGACAGTCTAATAGCACACAGATGAAGGATTTGACACTCCGTGTTTGTGTGTGTGTGTGTGTGTGTGTGTGTGTGTGTAAACGGTATGTATATCTGCAGTGAAACATTAGGCCTATAAGACGTCAACAGATAAGTACCACAAAGCTTTGAGCCTCTCTGAAATGCACACCCTGTGTTATGGGTGTTATTTCAGTTATTTGAAGTGATTGCCTTGTTTTTGAGCTAAAATTACAGTGAATTCAAACATTATCACAATATCAGACGTCGTAACCTTAAGCTGTACCTCAACTTATGAAGCGTCAACCATTACCTTAAGCTATCAATCATTATTTTCCTTCCCTACTTTCACAGAAATTAACTTAAAAGGCTTATTCCAATGAAACAACATCTATGGTAACACCTTACAGTACGTCCAGACACTGATAAACCTAAATAAACATCAGTAAAGCTTTATCAAAAAATGCTCTGGTCGATTTCTCCCCAGAAAGGGTTACGACAACTAACACAAAACCTTGTTTGAATAAATTATCGGTGTTTATTAAAGGCCATTAAAGCCTTATGCAGGTGTTATGTAGACTTGTGAGTGCACACGCACAGTACAATGTTATGAATTTTAAAGTCTATCTGGAGACATTTGCCTGCTGAAGTTTGTAACACATTGTGTGATAACAGTGGCCTTATATGACTACTTCTTGTCTGCTGTATGAGATAAAGCTGCTGAAAAACAAACCCTGAGAGAATATTCTTGTGACATTCAAAGCTGTGGTGGATCACAAAGTGAGATTTCTGTGAGTTTCACAGTGGGGCATGGCACATTACGTGATGAAAGACCAGAGATGTTACCTCAGTATCAGCCAAATAGTAGGCAACGTCAGCAAAGTCATCACGACTATCGTAGAGTGTAGACAATCCATGAGTAAAATTAGTTTAGCTTTAGTTTACTAGCTATAATTACACAAGCATAATTGCAGTCTGCTCTGCTTTCTCACCTCTATCTTGGTGCGGTAGAGAATGAGGCGACGGAGTCGTGCCAGTCTGGAGATGTGTGTGAAGGCCTGAGGCTGCAGTCTGTCACAGGAGGAGAGGTCCAGTTCCTGGAGATGAGGACATGTCTCGCACACAACCTCCACACAAGCCTCGTTTAGGTAGTGACAGCATGATAGCTCCAAACACACCAGACTCGTTCCACAAGCCCGGATGAAGCTGAGTGAGAGGAAATACATACACATACACACACACACACACACACACACACACACACACACACACAAATGAAAATGAGGTGTCTAAGCTACATAAAACATTAATTAATTGTCCGTAACCACTTCTTCGGTTCACACACTCACACGTACGGACACTTTTGAGTCACCAGTCCACTCCCAACATGTGTTTTTGGACCATGGGAGGAAACGGGAGCACCCGGAGGAAACCGACACAGACACAAGAAGAACACACCAAACACCAAACGTGGTCAGCTCGGTGTTATGTGATTCCCAGCTCCAACATACGACTTACGAGGTAAATTGAACGCAGGGCGTCTTTACTACATGACATGACCAAATGTAAACAGGCTCTTTAAGCTCTGACCTGCAGAACCCAGCAGCAGTGATGGCTCCCCTGTTGCCAGTCCAGCTCATGCTAAGTCTCTGCAGAAGTGTGCATCGTGGCTGGAGGTGGGAGAGCGCAGCGTCGCTGAGACGGCTCCAGAACGGCTGCAGACTCAGTTGCACATACTGCAGCGGGTCACAACAATGCAGCTGCAGCAGCTTACTGCACTGAGCCAAACGACACAGGTCTGGAACGGCCAGGTGGCTCACTATCAGCTGGATCAACTACAGTAGGGAGGTTGGGGAAAGGGCAAAGGAGAGAGAGAGAATAGAATAGAAACATTATTGCTCACTTTTGTCTAAGGTTGCGCTGAATAATAATTATTAATAGAAAGATATACAGACGGGATATGGCTGATAAAGTCAGTTCTTCATGCAAAACGAAGCCTTCCATTCACAAATGCTTATAACAAGTGTTTAGAGAGTGTAGAGAAATCTATCAAGGCATGTGAAAGAACAATATTCCACAGCTGAGCGGATTGTGTTGTGTGTGGGTGTTCTTTAAAATAATTGTGCTATCAGTATATACAGCACGAGCGCACGCACACACACACACACACCACACACACACACACACACACACACACACTCTGAATGACAGTGGTTTGGCTGCTAGCATAACACATCACACAGGTATTTCTAAATTACTCTCCCACAAAATGACAGACTCTATCTCAAAATTACTATAAACAATCGCTGAAGCAGAGACTTTCTTGTCTCATGTCAAAAATATCTAGGCATTTCACATTTCTCTGGTAAAGCAAAGATGTTCATAAATAATGGACATGCTTCTCTGTCTCTCCAATGGATTCTCAGATGATTCCTTTGTACTAAAACTTCATTTTAATATGGCCTTCTGACGTGAAGTAACTGCTCACCTGAGCATAAACTGGTTCATTCTGGAACAAAGCTATTTGATTCTTCAAGTTGTACGGACCATAATTAATAATAAAAACAAATAATTAATTATCACTATCAAATTTAAATATTGTTAAATATTGTTTGGTATTTTGTGCTTGTAGAAAAGACTGATCACTCCTTTAATATACAGACAATCCGGTTTATAACAGTACATTCTGACTTTTGCAGCTCTAAGAAGGTTGTAGGTACCTCGTACGGTAGTTTATCAAAGTACCCATTGCCATGGCTTTGTTTGTGGTCGCTGGCATTCATTCTGCAGCAGAGTGCGCCGCTGCCGGTCTCAGTCAGGTCGTCTTCACCGTCACTCAGGTCGTTGATGTGGATTGTGGGCATGCTGTAGAGGGCAAGAATGGGTCTTTGTCGCATGCCCTTCAGGACCACAGCGTCCAGCTCTGTGTAGTACTCCAGTAAAGAGCTGTTCACCTCCACACGAAGCAGGTTGGTGGGGAAGCTCAGAGGACGAATGGAGGGGGAGAACTGACGGGCCTGAGGACTCAGAACTTTGGTGGGCTCACCAGACCATAACACTTCCCACCTACACACACAAATACAGACACGAAGACCTTTTATACAAAGTCGTGACATGGGGTCAAACACATCCTTTATGTGTTATGGAAATGGAAGTGTATGGACCAACAGAAATGGCGAGAATGTTTGGAAAATGGAGGTTTAGTTTAAGAAGTAATGATATTCAAGTGGGACAGCAGGTAGTGTCCGCAGTCACATAGCTCCAGGGTCCTAGAGGGTGTTAGTTTGAGTGTTCTCCCTGTGTCTGCGTGGGTTTCCTCCGGGTGACTGTCTGTGAGAAGTGTGGTGTGTTCTCCCTGTGTCTGCATGGGTTTCCTCCGGGTGACTGTCTGTGAGGAGTGTGGTGTGTTCTCCCTGTGTCTGTGTAGGTTTCCTCTGGGTGACTGTCTGTGAGGAGTGTGGTGTGTTCTCCCTGTGTCTGCGTGGGTGTCCTCCGGGTGACTGTCTGTGAGGAGTGTGGTGTGTTCTCCCTGTGTCTGCGTGGGTGTCCTCCGGGTGACTGTCTGTGAGGAGTGTGGTGTGTTCTCCCTGTGTTTGCATGGGTTTCCTAAGGGTGCTCTGGTTTCCTCCCACTCTCCAAAAACACACGCTGGAGGGTGATTGCCGATTCAAAAGTGTCCATAGGTTAGAATGTGTGAGTGTGTGTCGCCCTGTGAAGGATTGGCACCCCCTTCAGGCTGTGTTCATGCCTTGTGTCCAGTGATTCAGTTAGATTAATCAATTATACAAATTTTTGTTAGTTGCAGCTATGGTTAGGTATAAAAATTCATTACATACATTCATTCATTCATTGTCTGTAACCCTTATCCAGTTCAAGGTTGCAGTGGGTCTGGAGCCTACCCGGAATGGAGCCAGTCCTTCATAAGGCGATTATGCAACTACATATAAATGATTCTGTAAATCAAATGTATATTGAAAACAACAACAATGTGGAAATCCCCTTTGCCTCATGAATCTGAGAGGTCAGTTACCTGAATCTACCTAAGTTTAAGGGTTGGAAGGCATGTAAAGCCCAGATTTAAACAACAGTTACTCTAGGTTCATGTAGCGTAGATCTGAGACCTGTATCTTTTACCTGACATCAGTAGGTGGGTTCTGAGTGAAGGGGTTGAGGGAGCAGGCAAGGATCTGGACAATGGCTCCAGGGTGGTAGGTCTCAAGCACTTCCACAGCAGTAGGGAACACCTGCTCCTCAAAGGCCAGCTCCAGGAAGTCCCGGCTGTGGAAGGAAGGTGGGGTACGACGGAACGGCGTTCTGGCACTCACGCACTTGTCCCACCAGTGTCCGTACGTTCGAAAGACCGCTGTCTGTGTGAAGTCCCCAGAGCTCGGGTACACATTAGGGACCCCCGCCAGGTTCCACATGGTGTAGGACATGCTATTCTCACTGCCGTAGTGAGAACTGAAGTCCAAGACCTCCTTGGCATACTGTTCCACCTCCACAGACACCGGCACACTAGAACGGTGCCCCAAATCCACCAGAGCCCTTCGGCCACCAAGAGGCTCGCCTCTGGAACCACTCCTGCATCGCCGCCGCAGACAGATATAGTAAAACATGCTCAGAACAGTTAGCATAGGGAACATAGGGGACCGGGTCAGTTCCCGGGCAGCGCCCCCTACAGATTACACTGCTCAGGCTACAGGGCCAGCTGCATGCACTACCTGTGAGGTTAAAAAGAGAAAGAGAGAGAGCACTCAGACTTAGATCAGCAAAACACTGCAGATGCTCAGTGATTCAGTTGATGCAGTTTGCCAAAGTTAAATATATACACTATAAACAGTCTCTTGAAATACAATTTTAAAACTGTATTGCTGATACATCCCTCATTCTCTTCTAAGCTTCTCTCATTTTCGTTCCTCTGTTAATATGTTAATAAGAAAGTTTGGTCTGTGTTGCATTAATTCTGGGTGTATTTGCGAGTGGTGTTGAATGTAGGCAGAAACTCACAAATTCAAAAGCTCATGAGAAAAATCTGCCATCAACTGCAGTTCATTTTCAAAACATACAGCAAAAATCATGCGTGTGAATTTTCAACAAGCTGCCCACTTTTGGTTAAAAACTAGAAACTGACCTTCCACTAACTGAGCTGTATGTGATTCTTGGAGAAGGGCAACCGACCACTTAACAGTTAAAACAGATGTCCCTGTGCTGCTATGGGTCTTAGAAATGTAACTGACAAAACACAGAAAGGAAACTGAAGGAAGTTCCTGCTCATACAGGTTTTAATGTCTTTAAAACAGTCTTTTATTACTTTGAACTGTGTTACTGTATCTGGACTGACGTGTATATATCTGCATCAACAAAACAAAACAGAAACAAGCAAGAAAAACAGATCATTTAGGAGCAAAACATTTCTGTTATTTGTATAAACCCTTAAAATTACTCTTTATTTATTGATCTTATATGACATTTCTCAGGAATTGCTAAACGATAAGGTATATATACTGAAATGAGAACGTAAATAGTCTTGCTATGAGAAAAAGGAACTTGATTCTTTACAGTGGTTGTGATAAGAACCAGGTATTTCATCTGAAATGACAAATGACAAAGACATAATTCAGACAGCCACAGTGTCTTAAATCAACCACCTAAGTAACCAATCCTGCCAACTCGTGAGATGGGGGCTTTAAGCTGCAAGTGGTGCAGGGGTCGGTGGCAACAAAGCTAGAGACTAGTTGTATGTTCATAAGATCCATGTATAATCTAAGAAGGTGAAGGCATAGAGTAATATCAAAGTCACTTTTAAGGCATTAGTTTATTTATTTTTCTCTGAAATACCTTAAAAATATGTAACTCTGATGAAAGAGATGTTATAGGGGGTTTAATCAATGGCCAGAGGGATATTTTAAGTACCTCCTTACAAATAAAGCTGGTTCATTTAGCTTTAAAGCCTCATCTTTAAATGACAATAGTTCTAACATTACATTATATATTAAATGCAAATACAAACGCTGCTATAGCTTGTTAAGCAGATTAGAAAAGACAAGGATTAGACACAGAAGAGACACAGACGTTAGGAGTAAAATAAGGCGCAGAACAAAACGTTCGCATAAAATTAAAAGACTGCATACTGGCATTAATGAATACAGGAAGCGTAAAACGCTGAAATGTCAGTGTATGGATCAGTCGTTGACCTGCCTCTGTGTCTCTGAAGCGAACAGGCAGCAAACTATGATTAAAACAGGTTCTGACAACGGTTAGAGATACATTTACAGCTACTAACACAAACAAATAACAACTTACACAGTGTCAGAGGGCGAGTTTGTGTTAGAGAACTGTCCAGCGGCCATTGGAGAGGCTGTACGTGTGTGTATTTTTGTGTATGGGTGAGTTAGTGTCTGTGCGTGTTTACTCTGCACAGCAACATCCGGCAAAGCGGCCTCAAAGGATTATGGGTAATGCAGTTTTTACGCAAAACGTGTGACTACAACAAGAAACGGCCCTTAACCTGTACAATTTCTTTGTACTTTTTTATGCTTTAATAATATCAGGCCCGTGACATACTCGCCTTGGAGTTTTGAATGATTCAGAGATTTAGAAATAAAAAAAATAGACAAATTATGTCAATGTAGTTTTGGTATAGGAGTTATATGGAAGAATAATAAACGCTGGTATGTTTGGTCTGTCCATCGATTAAAGTAATTAACTAATTAATAACACCGTTATGTCGCAATTTTAATTGCAATTAATCACATTTTTCCTTTTTGTTAAGAGTAAAGCATTTAATAATATATACTAAAATGTAATACAAAACAATAAATGTGAAGAAAAGGAAGCATAGTATCATTTGATTTAAAAATGTAATCATGTTATATTTTTGGGAGGGAGATAAATAAATGAAAACATGTGCACGGTGTTATGCATGACAAACTGCATAAACACACATAAACATAAACACGCTCTTAAAACTTGTTTAAGAGTGGGCCAACATCATATTAAACCCTATGGATTAAGAATGGGACGTCACTCGAGTTCATATGAATGCGAAGGCAGATGAGCAAATACTTTTAGCAATATAGTGTATATAAACTAAGTTCAAATGAAATGTTGAGACTCTGTACTAAAACTGCGATGACATGCAAATCATCTAGAACCTATAGTTTAAGTGAAAATGGTACAAAGTCAACAATTAAATGTTCAAACTGAGAATGTTTTTTTATTATTTTTTTTTAAATGTATTTGCCTATTTTGAATTTGATGCGAGCAACACATTTCCAAAAAAGTTGTGACAGGAATATGTTCACTACTGTGTTGCAACACCTCTTCTTTTAACAACACCCTGTAAATGAAAGTGAAATGCTCTCCATTATAATCTTTTTTCTTTGTATAATGTGCGATAATGCAGTTGTATACCATGCAGAATGGAGACTGCGAGTGTGTGAGTGAATGTGTGAATGAATGTGTGTCGCCCTGTGAAGGACTGGCTCCCCCTTCAGAGAGTGTTCCCACTCCGGACCCACCTCCACCCTGAACCCGATAAGCGTTTACAGACAATGAATGAATGAACGCATGAATGAATATGCACTTCTGTTGAAACCTTATAAAAATAACTGATTTTAGACTGGAGTTTTTGAGAGTTTTGTGTCTGTTTGATTGTCTAGCTTGATTTATCGATATGGCTTTACTTATAGCTCTGTACAAGATACACCATAATATGATAAGTAACATTAAATATGAGGAGGCTTTTTTTGCCTAGTGTATTCAACATACTGGGGATGTTTGGTTTCAACAAACATTTAAACATGCACATAACCAGTCCAAATACCTCTTCAACTGGCCAAAAGCTTAATGTGTGGAGCGCCACAAGCCAGGATGGGTGATATCATTATTTGATGTGCTGAATAAAACATTTGTCCACTGGAATTAACTGACAATGTGATAATTGTGACATTTATTTTCCCATAAATGGCCGTTCCCACCTGACCAGGCTCTCCGTGGGTGCCTGTTCATCCCGGGCTCACTCTAGGCCACAGAGCTTTGAAGAGGCAAGGCAATTTTTTGGCTGGCATTTTCAGCGGTGAATGACTTGTCCAGACACTTTGTTTCTCTGATGAATTGAGGGCTCTTTGTCGTATAAAGAGCAGCTGGTCTCTCCAGGGCCAGAGTGACCGTCCAGGGGCCAAGCGCTCGTTAGCAAACAAACTGAGAAGAGAATGGAATAATTGTCTTTCAGTTTCTTTCAGTAAATTCATTTCTCTCTTTCACACCAACACACTCCAAAAATAAAAATAAAAATATTAAAATGCAGCTATTCTCACAACAATTTTATATTCATTATAATTAGTAATTTAGCCTATGGTCAGTGTATCCAATGCCAAGTGATGGGAGTAAAGCCTTCTAGTGTTAGAATTTGACTAGAATCACTATATTGGCCACTGTGCACACACACACACACACACACACACACACGAGAATTTGTTTTCTGCGTTTAACCCAATCCGTGCAGTGAAACACACATTTACACACAGGAACACTAGGGGGCAGTAAGCATACAGTGCTCCAGGGCACTTCAGTCATGACCTGCCAGCTCTGGGCATTGAACTGGCAACCTTCCAGTAACACGCCCAGTTCCCTAACCACCAGGCCATGGTTCCCCCAGCTGTGGAACAGGGAAACTGTGTTCTCTGGAGCGACTGACGATGTATCTAGTACCTTTGGGTTGAGTTCCTGAACTAATCATCCAACATCAGCAGCTGTCGCAGTTATATCCTCTTAGCAACATTCTTGTGTCTAGTCAAAAGAAAAGTAGAGAATGCAAAGGGTCAGTGAACTTTTAATTTATTTATTACATTTCAGAAAATTTGGCCACATTTATTATCTTCTTGAAGTTCCTGAGCTTAATCTCAGTTTAACCCATCAGCACACCGTGGAAAATAAAGAGAAATTTCATGAAGATCATACCTATCATTAATTAGATATAAAATGTCATTAATTATTATTCATAATTCATCAGGAGCTATCTCACTGATATTTGATTGTTTCACTTATCTTTCCATTGACTTGGTTTGGAAAAGTCGCCTAAAGAGCACGTTAAATATTTGGTGTTGATTACTGAAGTTCTTCGCCTTTTGTCTAAATGACAGAATCTGCAAATATAATTAGAGTGGCTGTGATAGCAGTGTGTGTGTGTATGTGTGTGTGTGTGTGTGTGTGTGTGTGTGTGTGTGTGTGTGTGTGTGTGTGTATGTGTGTGTGTGTCTTGTTTCTGTCCTCTGGCTCGACTCTTTCTCTAATTGGCTTCAGGAGCTCATAACCTTGATCTTTCCCCTAGATACATTTATCTTCTTCATAAAATTCATGCAAATGTTCCTCAGCTTGGCACTGAAATAAAACACATGCTAAAATCACATTATTTAATTCCATTGTGTTTCTGATTAGAGAGAGTAATTAATTACAGATTGGGAGGGGGTGGAGATACACAGAGGATTCACTGACCCTGAGGCTTTTTCACTGAACTCTTTACTTTTCAGTTTATTGTTGAATAAAAATCATAAGAAAATACTTTCATTCAGTCATTCATTATGTGTAACCCTTATCCTTATCCAGGTATCCAGGGTGGCGGTGGGTCCAGAGCCTACCTGGAATCATTGGGCGCAAGGCAGGAATACACCCTGGAGGGGGCGCCAGTCTTTCACAGGGCAACACACACACTCACACACTCACACCTACGGACACTTTTGAGTCACCAATAAACCTACCAATGTGTGGGGTTTTTGTTTTTGGACCGTGGGAGGAACCCGTAGCACCCGCAGGCAACCCACGCAGACACAGGGAGAACACACCACATTCCTCAGACAGTCACCCGGAGGAAACCCATGCAGACACAGGGAGAACACACCACACTCCTCAGACAGTCACCCGGAGGAAACCCATGCAGACACAGGGAGAACACACCACACTCCTCAGACAGTCACCCGGAGGAAACCCATGCAGACACAGGGAGAACACACCACACTCCACAGACAGTCACCCAGAGGAAACCCACGCAGACACAGGGAGAACACTCCACACTCCTCACAGACAGTCACAAAATACTTTCAATTATTAAATTCAAAACAAAATTCTGAAGTGTAGATCTGTATACTGCACCTGAATAATGTCAAATGAAATTCCTTGGACAATGAAAATTGTTTAGAATATAGCTATAAAAATAGTAATATCTTGATCAAAAGTGAGTAGACACCCTTAATAATGAATGAATTCAACAAAGAAATATTTTATAAACAGATGCTCTATATGTTTCACCTGAAAACCATATATAAAAAAATTAGTAAGTCACAATACCTTTGTCAGACATGAGCTAGAGGATTATAACATCTGGACCGTGGGGAGATGGAGGATGATTCTGGATCTAGAAATAAACATCCAACCTTAAACACAGAGGATGCAATCAAATAAGTCTCACATGCTTGTGATGTTCCACATTTTGAGACAGTAGGTATACTGACACCTATCGACCTGGAGGTTAAATGTGTTAAACCTGTTGTATTCATGCCTGCCCAATGTGGGAGACCTGCTCTATGGAGTATGAACTTGTTCATTGAGAGACTATGAAGCAGTTAGATTCTTCGTTGCATTGAGTCACGCTTTACAGAAAACAATGCAGAAATCATAAATCATTTTCTCCATGAATATTGCTTGCTACAGTTTCCTGGAAGAAATGACGGATTGCACCTTTAATGAAGAGGTAATCACATCATATTATTATTCTGTTTGAAGGATTGTGCTGCTGAACTCAAACAGGCGGCATTTCAGAGAGACAGATCGTCTCACGTCTCCACGGTGATAGATTTTCTCAGTGAGATGCTGATAGATTTAACTCTCACTCCACAATCAGCTCCCATTAACCTTCAGCTCATTCTCTTCTGAAAATATCACAGCAATTCAGCACAAGATAGATTTGCTCGGGTCAGACAGACAGACACACACACACACACACACACACACAAACTCTAAACATACACACACAGTCACTTCCATGCAACACACTTAAAAAAACACACACACACACATTTCAAATACTTCTCTTCTTTCTCTATCCTTTCTCTCCTCTACCTCTATTTTAATCCATCTCTCTATTGCACCCCTTCTTTTATTTATTGCATTGATTTCACTGTTTCCTTCTTTTTTATTCTTTTTTTCTCTCCTTTCTTCTTCTCATCATCATCGTCATCCTCATTCATTCATTCATTCATTGTCTGTAACCCATAACCAGTTCAGGGCTGCGGTGGGTCCGGAACGTACCCGGAATCACTAAAAGATTAGTGATTAGTGGGAACACACTCTGAAGGGCGACACACACTCACACTTATGGACACCTTTGAGTCGCCAATCCACCTACCAACGTGTGTTTTTTTCAATGGCAAATAGCTTCTGATTAAAGTGAACTGAAGTTCAAACACATAGAGAAAGTCCTAACAGCTGTGTAAAAGTGTCTGTAACAGCACATCAGTACATGACTCTTCTGTGTAAAGCCTTACTGTATTTTTATTGTATTTTAAACAACAAAGTATCCACCAGATTCATGTGGCTGTGTCTGGCTCTGAGTAGTTCATGATTGTGGTGTTTTTAACCCAAACCAACTGCCCCTCTTCCCCACCCTCCCACACACTCAGAGCACAGTGGGTTTGAGAGAAGTACCCGGGAGGGAGTGGTGGTGTTTGTGGAAACAAATGAATAATCAAGCCACAAATCCACTAAAGGAGGAAAAAGAGAGACAGATGGCAGAGTGCAGATACACACACACACACACACACACTCACACAAGGCCAAGGACGAGGTAGGCATTGTTTACCCTATCAGGGTTGAGCCTGAGCCCCAGCAGAGACAAGTTTTTTTTGCGCTTTTGTTTTCTGGATTTTTTTTTTAATTTCACTGAAACCAATGGAGTGTGACGCCAGCGTGTTTACACCTGGCATGAGTGTCTCAACCATGAAGCACTGAAAAGAATAGAAAAGAGGACTAAAAAACAGAGGGCGAGATGGAGGGAGAGAGGGATAGACGAAGAAGAAAAAACCCATCCAGGGGTGAATAATCCGGCCCTAATGCAACAGAGGTTAGAGAAGATTTGGCACTATCCCTGCTGTCTTGGGGAATTTGGGGAAGAGAGAGAGAGAGAGAGAGAGAGAGAGAGAGAGAGAGAGAGAGAGAGAGCAAAGGAGCGATAAAGAAAGAAAGAGTGAGAGCGGGAGCCGGAAAAATAAAGAAAGAAAAGTCCCTGTCGGCCTCGTAGGGATTGCTAATGATTGTTTTAAAAGCCCCACAATCACAGCATTAGGCCTTAAGCTGAGGAGATAGCATCCAGAGGTGAGCTGGACTCAGGGGACAGATAATAGCCCTTTGGGGAAAGAGCAATGGAAAGAAGGAATATCACACTCCTTCAGCCACACACTCCTTTCATCCTGCTCCTCAGAGCGTTACCTTCTCAAATCCAGACTCAGAACACAGCCAGAGGCATGAGACACAATATTACTATGTGTCTGCTCGTCCAGCATCGCTCCTGAAAGCGAGGATATTGGTTCTGAGGTTTCCTCTTTGTTGTAGTAACTCTCTGCTCTTCTGGGAAATCTTTATGTAGAAATTATTAATTACATTATGGAGGGGTCACAGTCTCTGCCAAGTGGACATAGGGCCAGTGAATGAGGCCAAAATTCATTCACACACACCAGTCATTTGTTTAGACTCAAACTTCTAACCAGAATTACTGCTTTAGGTTAATATTAGTCCTTCTCTCTCTGTCTCTCTCTCTCTCTCTCACACACACACTTCCTGTCTCTCTCGGTCTCTCGTGCACACATCTCTCTTTCACTATGTCTTCCTTCGCCAACTCATTCATTCATTCATTATCTATAACCGCTTATCCAATTCAGGGTCGCGGTGGGTCCAGAGCCTACCTGTGATCATTGGGCGCAAGGCGGGAATACACCCTGGAGGGGGCGCCAGTCCTTCACAGGGCAACACAGACACACACACATTCACGGACACTTTTGAGTCGCCAATCCACCTGCATCGTGTGTTTTTGGACTGTGGGAGGAAACCGGAGCACCCGGAGGAAACCCACGCGGACACAGGGAGAACACACCAACTCCTCACAGACAGTCACCCGGAGCGGGAATTGAACCCACAACCTCCAGGTCCCTGGAGCTGTGTGACTGCGACACTACCTGCTGCGCCACCGTGCCACCCTTCTTTGCCAACTCTTTCTTTCTATTTCTTTCTTTCAATATTTCTCTCTCTCTCTCTCTCTCTCTCTCTCTCTCTCTGTGTGTGTGTGTGTGTGTGTGTGTGTGTGTGTGTGTGTGTGTATTTTTCTGTTTGTGGTGATGAATAATGAGTGATTTAACATGTTATAGAGAAACATAAGCCAGAATATTAAGCCAGAAAAATAATGAATAAAAAAATAAAAAATAAAAAAAAGGTCAATATGAACAGACTTGGTCCCAGAAAGTTTTATCCATGGGTTAAATGTTGTCCCATTTATGGACACTCTACAGGGTCAGTGATGGGGCCAGAATACATTTAACATTGGGCCAACCTTACAACACAATATCTCTCTAAATCATACAAGCAGTTTTGAGACATGAGCCCACATTGGTCCCGTTCAGGCAGACGACCAGGGTCTCACTCACAGCCCATGACCCAAACCATTCAAAGCCTGTGTCCATCTTAAACCCAAAGAGTACTGGCTCGGGCACGGAAACAGATGTACTCTAAAATACTGTCCCAGTGTTATTATTACAGTTAATATTACAGTAAAACACACTGCTGATGTATGAGACATTGTTTAACAATTGTTTTTGAGAAAGACTTTTACGCTGTCTATTCCGAATGAATCTATTTTTATGGGTGGAGGTCACTGCGATTGGAGAGGGGATTTAATGCTGGACTCGTGCTACGTTTAAGAAATCTGAATCCACCAGTGTCTCTATAATCAACCACTTCACACCAAAGTTTTTGTGCTTAACTGATTCCAAAAACACAGTGTGTGTGTGTGTGTGTGTGTGTGTGTTGACTCTGTGTAATTTGTTTGCTCTAATTTGTTTTGGGGTGTCGAGGGAGATCCCTTTTTAATTTTCTTTCCCTCTGTTTACACTGTTAGCAGAGCGCTGTGTGTAAAATGAGAGAGAGAGAGAGAGAGAGAGAGAGAGAGAGAGAGAGTAAAAAGGTAAAAAGATTGAAATAAAGAAAAAAATGAAAGAAAGGAAGAGTTGGCAGAGGAAGGCATAGCAAAAGAGAGATGTGTGAATGACAGATCGGGAGACAGGAAGTGAGAGAGAGAGAGAGAGAGAGAGAGAGAGAGAGAGAGAGAGAGAGAGACGGACAGACAGAGAGATGAAAAGCAGTTTTAATGCAGATTGTTTCAGCTTTTTTTCAGCCCAAAGGCCTCCATCAGAACCTGCACCTGCTACACCCCCTCGAGGATTCTCTCTCTCTCATTATTTTTCTGTCTCTTCTTTCTTGCCCTCTCTGATTCTATCACGCCATTTCTCATTTTATTTTGTCTTTCAATTTATCCTCACCCAGTTTCCTAAGTGTTTCACCTTCATGCAGAATTCAGCTTTAGCTGTGTCTATTACAGAATAAACCAGAACTGTGCAGTCAGTGTTCTCCTATCAGAACACAGAAGCTCTGATATCACTGCAGACCAGCAGCAGAGCACCACTGAAGTGCTGCTTTTGTGTGTTCTGATGAGGTATCAGACTCATGAAGGGGGGTTTCTTAACCCCCTCCACAAGTTACATATGGCTCTTTTCCACTGTATGGTCCTCTACACGGCTCTACTCGCTTGGTACCTTGTTAGTTTTACCACCTTTAAGATGTAGAACACTTTTTACGTTGTTTCAAAGATCAGTATTAATTTAAACACACACACACATATTCAAATTGTCACAGCTAATGTAATTAATTCAGTCTTATCCAGAATATCTATTGCACACATAAATGACAGTAAATACATCTCAGAATTCTCAGTCATGAGAGGTTTCACACACACACACACATCCCAGCCATCCATCCATGTTCCAGGCCTAAAATGGACTGAAGATATGCCACAATTGTAATAAATAAAAATAGGAATTATCACATAATCACACAAACAATAAATAAGCACATAAATAAATAAATAAATAAATAAATAAATAAATAAATAAATAAATAAATAAATAAATAAATAAATAAGTATGTATGTACATAAAAAGAGAAACAAACAAATTTTTTCAATAGCTTTGAATTCAAGTAAATTTAACCCACAGACAGAGGTAAAATCAATGATTATAAAGCTTCTCAAACCACCTCTTGTCCAACTAAGGCAAACAGTACACACACACACACACACACACACACACACACACACACACACACACACACACACACACACACACACACACACACACACACAGGGTTAAGGCTGGAAATCATGGAGATCTGACACTGCAGAGAGAAATTGGACTGACTTTAAAGGTGCACTAGGCGATATTACCAGCGCAGCATAGACTGCTGCTTTTCAAACAGGTTTTCTCAGGCACAGAATGCACTATTTTTAACTATGTTCTTCATATTTTAAAGTTAATTTGTTCTAATTAGAAAACAAATAAAACCAACTAGTGCAAAAACAAGTGGCCTGCGCTATGGCAAGTCCAGCTGAAATGATAAGAAAGGTCACAGTGGCCTCTGGTGGTGGAGATTAAGCACTGCGACTCTATAATAGAGTACAGGTAGTGAAAGGTTAAACATGTTTACATGATGGAATTTAAAGCTCAAATATAATAAATGTCAATGTAAAGCCTGTCATTGTTAAAGGAACAGTCGGTTCTCCCCTGATTATTTTGTACATCCTGAAACAGAGACTCTAGTAGTAAAGCTATTTTGAACATGTTGGTGGCTCATACCATGACCTGGTTCATTCAGGGATTGTAAAGCAATTTGATTCTTCATCAGATGTGAGTGTAACTTTCTTAAACACTGTTTGCTACTTTCTGGGAGTTAAAATGACTGCTCCTTTAACATGTGATAAATGCAACAATGTCATTGTCGTATTATCATCCGTTATTTTGGATGAAGCCCGGCTTCACACAAACTGTTTGTTATTAGAATAGAGCCTGGGTCACCAATCTTATCCACAAAGGGCCAGTGTGATTCTACTTGTTTAATCAAGCTGTCCCCTCTCTAAACGGCCAAACAGCGTGTGCTTCTTTTTGGTTTTTGGTTCTTTTGGTGACCCCTGTAATAGAGTATAATACTTTTTAAAGGGACACTGTCAATGTCCATGAGAAAGCTACAGATACACCAATCAACCATAACATTATAAATCCCTCTTTGTTTCTACACTCACTGTCCATTCTCTCAGCTCCACTGACCACGCAGAAGCACAATGTTGTTCAATTATTACAGAGTGAAGTCCACTTGTTGCTCTGCAAACTATATTTGCCCCCTTTCCCCCTGTTCTTCAGCGCTCAGGACCCCCACAGAGCAGGTGTGATGTGGTGGTGGATCATTCTCAGCGCTGCAGTGACCCTGACGTGGTGGTGTTGTGCTGGTGTGAGTGGATCAGACACAGCAGTGCTGCTGGAGTTTTTAAACACTTCAGTGCCACTGCTGGACTGAGAACAGCCCACCGACCAAAAACATGATGTCACTGATGAAGGACTAGAGGACGGCTGACACACACTGTGCAGCGACAGATGAGCTACTGTCTCTGACTTTACATCTACAAGGTGGACCCACGAGGGAGGAGTGTCTCACAGAGTGGACAGAGAGTGGACACAGGGTTTAAAAACTCCTGCAGCACTGCTGTGTCTGATCCACTCTACACCAGCACAACACACACTAACACACCACCACCACGTCAGTGTCACTGCAGCACTGAGAATGACCCACCACCACATCACACCTGCTCTGTGGGGGTCCTGAGTACTGAGGAACAGGGGGAAAAGGGGGTAATAAAGTATGCAGAGCAACAGATGGACTTAAGCCTGTAACTGCAGAACTACAAAGTGCTTCTGTGTGGTCAGTGGAGCTGAGAGAATGAACAGTGAGTGTAGAAACAAGTAGGTGGTCATAATGTTATGGCCGATCGGTGTAAATCAATGACACCACCTGACAAAATGCTACCAGTGTGTCAGCTTTATAATCAAATTCGAAGGGACAGAATAATCTCCTGATTATTATCCTGCATTTCAGAAGAAATATTAAATGAGCAGGTTTTCACAAACTTTAAATCATACAGTGTATAGTGTACAGTCTGAAACAATGCCAGAGCTTTAATAAAATTCCTCTTAGACACACACACACACACACACACACACACACACACACACACACAGTCACACAGGTTTAAAACTGAGGGCTCCTCAGTACAAGTCCATAAGGTCATTATATCCCATAATGCGCTGAATCAGTCCAAGTGCTGCTACAAAAGCCAAGTTTTTCCATCAGAAATATGCACAAGTCTAAAACGTAATCTCATTACATGTCCAACCTATTCTTCAAGCCTTTTCTCTGTGTCAGAGGTGTCCAGCTCAATGTCTGAGTCGGAGAGCGAACGTCCAGAGCGGTCGCTGTCCGGCGAGTGTGTGTGTGAGCTGCTGTTTTCCACTGTGTCTGTGTGTGAGATCAGACTGAGGTCCTGAAGGTTCGTAGGAGTCTCAAAGCTGCTCTCACTCTCTCTGTCTCCGTCTGAAAAGAGATCGTCTGCATCCACAAACCACTCGGGCCAGAACCTCCTCCGGATCCGCTCGCAGTACATTGCCAGGTTTATCAGCTCACCTAAGCACAGGGTACACACAGTGGGAACCAGTGAGGATTTTTTATTTTGTGGACACATGCTCTCAACATTTCTATTGAAATGAAATGATGTCTGTAGCCCTTATCCAGTTCAGAGTCACGATCGGTCCGGTGCCTACCCAGAATCACCCGACACAGGGAGAACATACCACACTCCTCACAGACAGTCACCCGGTGGAAACCCACGCAGACACAGGGAGAACACACCACACTCCTCACAGACAGTCACCCGGAGGAAACCCACGCAGACACAGGGAGAACACACCACACTCCTCACAGACAGTCACCCGGAGGAAACCCACGCAGACACAGGGAGAACACACCACACTCCTCACAGACAGTCACCCGGAGGAAACCCACGCAGACACAGGGAGAACACACCACACTCCTCACAGACAGTCACCCGGAGGAAACCCACGCAGACACAGGGAGAACACACCACACTCCTCAGAGACAGTCACCCGGAGGAAACCCATGCAGACACCGGGAGAACACACCATACTCCTCACAGACAGTCACCCGGAGGAAACCCATGCAGACACAGGGAGAACACACCACACTCCTCACAGACAGTCACCCGGAGGAAACCCATGCAGACACAGGGAGAACACACCACACTCCTCACAGACAGTCACCCGGAGGAAACCCATGCAGACACAGGGAGAACATACCACACTCCTCACAGACAGTCACCCGGAGGAAACCCATGCAGACACAGGGAGAACACACCACACTCCTCACAGACAGTCACCCGGAGGAAACCCATGTAGACACAGGGAGAACACACCACACTCCTCACAGGCAGTCACCCGGTGGAAACCCACGCTGACACATGGAGAACACACCACACTCCTCACAGACAGTCACCCGGTGGAAACCCATGCAGAAACAGGGAGAACACACCACACTCCTCACAGACAGTCACCCAGAGGAAACCCACGCAGACACAGGGAGAACACACCACACTCCTCACAGACAGTCACCCGGAGGAAACCCACGCAGACACAGGGAGAACACACCACACTCCTCACAGACAGTCACCCGGAGCGGGACTCGAACCCACAACCTCCAGGACCCTGGAGCTGTGACAGAGACACTACCTGCTGCTCCACTGTGACGCCCTGTGCTCTGTGTTGTTACCTTTAATCAGCTGTTCTGGTTTGGAGCCAGGAAGTGTCCACATGGCCTGTGCTAGGTGTCCAAACACTGTAGCATCCACACTGGTTACTTTAGAGCCCATGATGTATTTCTTATCACCTAAAAAAAACAACACACACACACACACATACAAAGAGATTCAAGCTATTCAAGCTAGAACAAGCAAGAGTGTCACTTCATTTTAAAGGCTGTCTATATGTCACATAAACCTGCACTAAATAATGCATTCAAAATGTATATGTATCATTGCATACTTAAAATAACTATATATATATATATATATTATTTATGAATAGCTTCTGACAGTATTTGTAGATAAAGAGTCCTTTTAAACTGTCAGTTCTTCAAGATACTACTGGGATCATATGGAAAGTGTTCAAGATGGATGGAAGTATATTAAATGAATGTGAAATTTATATGAGATTGTATTGATCCTGGAAGAAATTGCAGATAAAGTCTCAGAAATAACTCAAGGATGATGCTAAACCAAGACAGTAAAAACAAAAATCACTTAAATATCACATTTTACAATTGTTTTCTTTTATCTATGTGTTTATATGAAACAAAAGCATCATTATATGATTCAGTCCGTCCTCTATTTGGAGTTTGACTGGCCATGAGGGCAATGCTGTGGAGAAAGGTGTTCAGAACTTGTGTGCTGCCAAAATAGTGATCTTTTTAAATTGTGATGCCCTCCTCACCCAGGAGCGTGGCGAGTGTGCGCATATCTCGCTCCATCAGTGTGTAAAGCTCATCCCTGGAGAAGCGTCCGATTCCATGGCAGAACATCTCCCTCTTGACCAGACCTCCATTCACTTGCCCAAGAGTCCACTTCAGCACCTCACTCAGGGGACCAGGCACGTCCAGGAACTTCTGGGTCTGCTCTGCATTGTCCACCCACTGGCAGTACCCTATTGTCCTGGTAAATATAGAAATACACACATAAATACCATACACCATTAATGTCCAGAGGCTAATTGGAACATATAGGCATGGATACGCTTTAAATAACATATTGGTCAATAGTCATAGCTGTCCATTACATATTTAATATAGAAATATAAAAAAAATCACACTTTTTACAGCAATGGCAGGGACATGTTTCTGTTACAAAGTTATTGATATTTCCCTAATGTGACTGGACAGTTCCTCTCTGGTGCAAGTTCTGGCATCCTCCGTATGGTAATCAGGGTGATAGAGGAGTGCTGTTGCCTTTGGTTATTGCTCCTCACACACAGTCACCAGGAGTAGGGCTTGACCCTACAACTCCAGGACCCTGAAGCTCTGTCACAGTGACACTACCTGCAGTGCCACAGTGCTGCCCAAAGCTTACAGGAGGGTCCCTACTATGGGCTATGCAGGGCAGACCCTACTTAGCTTCAAAGTTCAACCAAGAACAGGGAGAATATTAAATATTTAAGGTTAATATCAGCATATTTCTTTAAATTTACAGTTTCAAATGTATTCTTTCTTTCTTCAAATATTTGTATAATTTCTGCTATAGCCACACACACACACACACACACACACACACACACACACACACACACACACACACAGAGGGCAACAGGCCTGGACACAGAGCTTCCTGACTATAAATAATTAGATCAATATTCGTAAGTGAGTCCAACCCTAGAGATTTCCGGCAGAGGAGAGAGGGAGAGATAGAAAGAGAAAGAAGAGAATACATGAATGAGGCTAGAGTGAAAAAAATGGCCAAATGTATGGGGAGGCATTCTCTGACAACATCTCTTCTGAAATGAAGGGTATTAATCAAGAGTTTGTTCCTCTTTGCTGCAGTAACAGTCTTGACTCTTCTGGGCAGACACTAGGAACATTACTGTAAGGAGCTGATCACGAGTAAATAAACTCGTAAGATGATCCGGAATTGTCTTAGAAATATTGGATGGAACTCCATTATTCCAGAAAGCACAATTCCATGGCTCCAAATCCCAGTGTTGGGGGGATTTTTATATATTATTTATATTATAATAATTATAAAAGTTTTAACAATGTCACACCAAACTCCTCATGGAGCGGGACTCAAACCCACAACCCCAGGACCCTGGAGCTGTGAGACACTGCAGCGCCACTGTGCCGCACCCCGATATAGATATTACTCCAGACCGTGTGTATTCCCTTTATGAGATTACATGACTCATAAAAATGCTGATTCCTTTAGTTTTCCCACTAGTCATTGACTCACCAGTATAAATGCTCCTCCACCATTTTGGTGATGGCACGAGCTACAGCCTGCTCTGGACCACTCAGGCTTTTATTGAGACTCACTCCCAGCTTCTCCTCCAGAAAATCGATGATGAACTCAGTCCCGGACACACACTCATGATTATACTCAATCCAAGGCATCTTCCCCTGAGGTGAGAGGCTTCCATCAAAGTAATTCTGCAGGAGAGAGAGAAAGAGAGAGAGAGAGAGAGAGAGAGAGAGAGAGAGAGAGAGAGAGAGAGAGAGAGAGAGAAAGAGAGAAAGAGAGAAAGAGAGAGAGAGAGAGAGAGAGAGAGAGAGAGAGAAAGAGAAAGAGAGAAAGAGAGAGAGAGAGAGAGAGAGAGAGAGGGAGAGAAAGAGAGAGAGAGAGAGAGAGAGAGAGAGAGAGAGAGAGAGAGAAGAGAGAGAGAGAGAGAGAGAGAGAGAAGATAAACAGATTTTAACTCACAGATTGTCCTAGCTGTACACACCTGGACAAAGGGTGTTATTATAAGGTTATACCTTAACAAAAAAACTTTATTAAACTAAAGGTCCACTGTAACGACCTGATTTGATGTGTACCGTATTTCACGTTTGAGAAAACTCCACACAGAAGTATAGATTATTATCTGAATTATGTATAAATACACATTCATATCAGAGTATTACAACCACCTCCTTGTTTCTACACTCACTCTCAATTCTCTCAGCTCCACTGTCCATGCAGGAGATCTTTATAGTTAAACAATTACAGACTTTAGTCGATCTTTTGCTCTGCATACTTTGTTTGCCCCCTTTCACCCTCTCTTTCAGGGCTCAGGACCCCCACAGAGCAGATATGATGTTGGTGGTGGATCATTGCTGCAGTGACACTGATGTGGTGGTCGAGATAGAAGCGTTCAAACTGCAGGCGAATGGTTGAAGGATGGGTGGAGATAAAGGTGGGGATTAACTGTGTATTCACAGAGCCGCACTGAATGAACGTGAAGTCATTTTAAGGCATCAGGAGATACCTAAATGTGTAAGTTTGATTAATAGAGGTGGGTTTTAGGAGCTTAATCCATGACCAGGCTGGGCAAGTATTTAAAATAATAAAATGTGTTACCTTAATTAATTAATTACCTAGTTAATTCATTATAAATGCTAATATGTTGATAAAATGAAACACTTAAAACAACCCAGTATTTTTTTTAATTAAAACAACAGACATTTATATCTGTACCTGATAGGGCAAGTCCACCATGCGAAGATATGTTTCCATCTTTAGACAAAAAGGAGACAGGCTGGGAACACCGTTCTTGGGTCGAGAGAATTGGTGCAGGATGATGGCATCTTTAGAGTCTAACTGCTGCTCTTTCCTATAAAAACACAGAGAGAGAGAGAGAGAGAGAGAGAGAGAGAGAGAGAGAGAGAGAGAGAGAGAGAGAGAGAGAGAGAGAGAGAGAGAAAGAGAGAGAGAGAGACTGGTTTGAAGCGAGTTAAAGCAATGTTTTAATGTTGTCAACATTATCAAGGCCAAAGAAAAGCCTAGAGGGGTAGTAAGCCATTCAGCCGTGGGCTGTTGAGCTGTAAACTGTGTTCTATACTTCTGTGAGAATTTATCATCCATCACAGTAAACCATCCAGTAAATCTACATCAGCTGATTAACCAGAATCAGCACCTAACCTCATTTATTCATTCGTTCATTTTTTGTCACCAGTTCATTCTGTTCAGGGGCACAACGGATCTGGAACCCACCCAGAATCACTTGACACAAAGCAAGAACACCCTGGATGGGGCACCAATCCATCCCCAAGCATCACACACTCCGTCATTAATCCATCACCGTGAATTGCTGGATGAGAAGGTGTCCACAAAGATTTGGACAAGCTAAACCACAGATTCAGTGACTAATTCATTATACTGGATTGTGTGTGTGGGCTGAATAAGAAAAGTGTGTGTGTGTGTGTGTGTTTGCTGAAGAAATCTGGGGGATTTGCCCTATAGCAGATTGTGTGTGTGTGTGTGTGATGGCACTGTGCTAAAATTAGCTGCTAGTGTGGTGCAACCCTGCTTTACTCCTCCACGGAAGTGGGGATCGGATGTCTTTGACTTTGATACTGTGTTCCATTCCTTCTGAAAAATCTAAGCTTTCCTATGGACATATAAATACTGTGTTAGCATCTGTACACCTCCATCAGCAACTTAAAGTATGTGAATTCACTCATCGCAAAGGTATCTATAAATTTTAAATCTATGACCCCTCCACATATAAACCATATTGAAATAAAGAACAGAATGTAATATTAATGGAGGCCGGGTCACACAAGAGTGTGGTGAATCACTGTCTGTGAGGAACTGTGTTCTCCCTGTGTCTACATGGGTTTTCTCCCAGAAAACAAAACAGCCCGTGTGATGAACTAAAACTGGAGAAACAAGGTGCACATGTGAATGAAGCCAGTTTAATGTGGTTTTCAGTAAAAGCAGAGGAATGTAATGGATGGAAAGAGTTCTGAATGTGGCTGGGATCTGATTATCTCAGATAGTGGAGTGCAGTAGGACACCATTAATATTTAATCATCTCAGCTCTGACATTTACTGGTGTGTCTGGAGCCTACCCAGAATCATTGGGCACAAGGCAGGAACATCCCCTGGAGGGGGCGCCAGTCCTTCACAGGGGTTAGGCTAACCCTACCAACATGTGTTTTTTCGACCGTGGGTGGAAACCGGAGCACCTGGAGGAAACCCACGCAGACACAGGGAGAACACACCACACTCCTCACAGTCACCCACCCAGAGGAAACCCATGCGGACACAGGGAGAACACACCACACTCCTCACAGACAGTCACCCGGAGGAAGCCCACACAGACACAGGGAGAACACACCACACTCCTCACAGACAGTCACCCGGAGGAAACCCACGCAGACACAGAGAGAACACACCACACTCCTCACAGACAGTCACCCGGAGGAAGCCCACACAGACACAGGGAGAACACACCACACTCCTCACAGACAGTCACCCGGAGCGAGACCTTTGGAGCAAGACTGTTGTTGTTGTTGTTGTTGTCTATATGCTGTTGCTATGCTGATGTGGGGCTAAATCTGTCCTCGAGATAACACCAGTCTCACGTGAAGGGCCAATAAAGGGCGTCGCGTGAGTGCGCGCCTGGTTATGCGTGAGAACATTTGTGCGTGTGCGCGCGCGGTGAAGAACATCACGTTCCTTGCGCCAAACCTCCGTGCATAATCTGGCACGTGCTTCATGTCACTGTTTTTCTTTTACCGCATTTCCACCAAAACGCTATTAAATAAATGTGTTGTGTACACTTTTCTGTCTCGCGAGGTTCTGAGCGCGAGAAGAACAGACGTAAACAAGCTGGGCTCGTTTCTGTTTCCTCAGCAGGAAGATATTGGAGAAGGGGCTCGAGCCCACAGCTCCTGCTCACACGTGACCCGAGAAACGTGACTTCCTCCAATCATGAGGCTCATATTTATAGAAATATGAGCAATTCCCTTCGGCACGAGCCCAACAAACACCCCCACCACACACAAACACACACACACACACGGATGGGGGGGGGGGGGGGGGTACAAATGGTAAAGCTGCAGCACGTTCACACTAATGCAAACCTATATAATCCTGTAAAATCCTAGATAACTCTACAATCCAGTGTACGCTACGTCTATGTAAACACTAACCCCATATATGACCCCATAGCATCCACTGAAGAGCTTCCTCATGCAGTATTATGACAGTACCAGTGAACTCAGCAGCTAAATACTACCCAGACACAACTACAACTACATGCAATAATAAAATAAAAACCAGTACCAACCAATGAAACACAAAATATTACTACTCCGCACAGCCCCATACAAAGACAATTGAATACAAAGCAGTACGACTCATACAACCCAATTCAATCCAGTACCACCCCATACAGACCAATGCAGACCATTACCAACCCATACAGACCAATGCAGACTATTACTATCTCATACAGATCATTACAAACCAGTACCACCTCATACAACCGAAAACAGACCAATACAAACCAGTACCACCTCATACAACCGAAAACAGACCAATACAAACCAGTACCACCTCATACAACCCCAAACAGACCAATACAAACCAGTACCACCTCATACAACCCCAAACAGACCAATACAAACCAGTACCACCTCATACAACCGAAAACAGACCAATACAAACCAGTACCACCCCATACAGACCAATACATTACCATCCCATACAGACCAATGCAGGCCATTACCCTCCCATACAGACCAGTAATAGCCCATACCATCCACAACAAATCAATGCAGTGCAACACACGCCACCCACCATCTGCAGTCCTCCTCCTCCTCCTCCTCAGCATCTCCTCTACCGTACCTGATTGAGAGCAGTTCATAGAGCAGGTACGCGGCGGCGGCCAGCAGCGCTCCCCCTGTGAGATACAAGGTTTTCCTCCACCAGGACTCGGACATAGCGGCGCCGTACTCGTGCAGGCGGAAGGCCAGCACGCAGCTGGACACGGAGTGGTAGTCGTCTGCTTGCAGCCCAAGAGGAACCGGAACGCTGCGGTTCCGACCCAGATCCACCACCAGTGCGCGTGAAGCGATTCCCGCGCGCCACTGCATCCTGATCCTGCCCGTGCGCCCCGCTGCATCCACTTTCAGAGCGAGCGCACCTGCCGCCGCCGCATCAAGGTGAGCCGCCGCGCGCGCACAGCATCCTCTGTTTAGTCTCCTACACATGCATCTGTGGAGGTGACGTCACAAGGCGGAGTCCGGGCTCTTTCTCTGCGCATGCCTAGTAGCGACCAGCAGCTGAGTCCAAGCATCACTCAAATCCCGAGCCTCGTCAGTTTCCAAGTTAAAAGTCCTTGTATTTCTAGTGTCGATGAGTGGCTTTAACTTTATGTTTGTTCATTCAACAAGGATAGGACACATTAATCGACATCATCATTTTAATTATTTTATAATGTGAATGTATTAGAATTAAATGTTCATCTGCATTCCCTGGATATTTTGATACTATTATTAAAAAACAGTACTTCATAAACAAGCAAAAAAACACATTTTTTATATATTTATAATTTCATTATTTTCAAATAGAACAACATTCATTTTATTTCTGTTATTCACAAAATACAAACAGTTTATTGACAGGTTTTCATACAGAACACAAGGAGCATCCTTAATCTACTTTAACATGTCCGTATTGTCATCAACAGTGTGTGTGTGTGTGTAATAGAGAGAGACATCCATAAATCAGATGATCTTTTGAAACATTAAAAGTGATATTTTGTCTAAAACAAGCACAATGGACCTAATTACCTTATGACCAGAAATGTTTATAAGGAAAATATGCTTAATTCAAGGCTCATACAATTATTTTTAGCCAAGCGATATATTATGTCTATTATTTAGATCACAGTATGTCATTTAAAACCGTGACCCTGAAATGGATTAAGTGGCAAAGATGATGATGATGATGATGTCATGCAACATAAAAAACGTAATCACAATTCGAATTAGGAGTTTTACAAATTGTGGTGCTGCTACATTGAGCTCATAAAAAAGGAAATGAACGTCAGACACCAAAATGTGGTCAGGGAAAATATTAAATTATTTATTTTGAAATTTTTTTCAGTAATTACAAAGCAGACCATTCAGACCCAGCAGCCTGCACAGTTTCCTCCACTTTTTCTATCTAGTCCTTTCCCCTCTCATCCTTTTCTCGCTCTGGCTGTGGATCTTCTGTTTGCTTGACAGCATGAAGTGCGTAGTTCACGCTGGTGCTCTGTTGCCAGCTCCAAACTCCAAATAAAGGGTTATACAACATTCCACGGATACACTGCACACTGAAACCACCTGAGAGAGGGGAGAGAGAGATGCACAGAGTTGTAATCATTGTAAATCAGCTCATGCATTAGAAACAGCATTATTTATGTTGTATACATTAAAGCTATGTAACTTCAGTGCAGATCTCGCTACTGGAAAAGTCTATCTGCCTCCCACATGTGGAAGAACATTTTGAAATGTAGGTTGTCCTTTAGTCCTTTCACCAAATTCATGAATTTGATGGATTCAATTTCTTTTTAAGACGTGTGTGTTTGTGTGTGTGAGGTTAATATGTATAGATGTGTGTGTGTGATCTGAAAAACTCTAATTTCATTTCATGCTACTGACTCCTGAAGGTGATTTGTTGTTATTTTTTATTTTCAGTTTTAACTAAAAATAAAAGATGTAAGAACCATGCATAACGCAACATGTAGACAATAACTACCTGTTCCCATCAACTCACAATTCTGGCCCTCATTAATAAACATAATGCTGAATAGAGTAATACAGTGTTTGTGTGTTGAACTGACTGGACTCCAGCTGAGTCTCCAGCTCCACAGGGCTGATAAACTTCTCCCAGTCATGAGTTCCGCTGGGAACAATCCGGAGAACCTGCTCGGCCAGGATGATGCCCAGAAAATATGACATCTGCGTCCGGTTAATTGTGGTAATGAAGAGAGAACCTCCAGGCTGCAGAAAACACAAAACAAACACATAATACCTGTTTACTAAATAAATGAATTCACTGTGTAATATAGATTTTATTGTGGGGCAGGGCTTATTACTTCCATGAGTCAATCATTTATTCACAGGGCAAACTTTGATTAGATCCTCATCATATAAAATCAAATGAGACAAAGATGTGTGAGAATGAGCCAAAACTAATTATTAATGAATATAAAAACAGAAATGGATGGTTAAATATGGAAATATTCCATTTGGAATACACTAACGTGACATTAAAGTTCAAAGAGGTGCACTTTGTAGTTCACTGAAGTCCAGCTGTTGTTTTTTATCATTTATTTGGACCCTTTCAAGGGTCAGGACCTCCACAGATCCACCAACAGATGGATTACAGTCTGTTATAGGACTGAACAGTAATTCAAAGTAATATCACTACATAATCACAGTTTAAAATGTTTCAATTTCAGTATATACATTACTTACAGCATCCGCCATTTATTACAGGGCACTGCTGTCAATTCATTGCACTTACTTTTAAATTGAGTCTAAAAATATTCAAATTAACAAAGCCAGGAAGTATATGTTAACTGGTGATGTCATGTTTCTTGTTTGTTCTTAGTTGTTTTTATTAATGTTGTATCAACCATTCATTCGTTCATTGTCTGTAAACCTTATCCAGTTCAGGGCAGCGGTGGGTCCAGAGTCTACCTGGAATCACTGGGCGCAAGGCAGGAACACACACTGGAGGGGGCGCCCGTCTATCACAGGGCAACACACACTCCAACACTCACACCTATGGACACTTGTGAGTCTCCAATCCACCTACCGTGTGTTTTTGGAGCGTGGGAGGAAACCGGGGCACCCGGAGGAAACCCACGCAGACACAGGGAGAACACACCACACTCCTCACAGACAGTGACCCGGAGGAAACCCACACGGACACAGGGAGAACACACCACACTCCTCACAGACTGTCACCCGGAGGAAACCCACACAGACACAGGGAGAACACACCACACTCCTCACAGACAGTCACCCGGAGGAAACCCACGCGGACACAGGGAGAACACACCACACCCCTCACAGACAGTCAAAGTCGAGCGGGACTCGAACCCACAACCCTCAGGTCCCTGGAGCTGTGACAAAGACACCACCTGCTTGTCTAGCTCTAGTCTGTCATTTCAGAGCTACATTTTACAACTAAATGTATCCATATAGTAATGAAGTTGATCAAATAGATGAGCCGCTCCTTTTAATATTTAATCTGATCTATGTATTCATTTTTAAAATATTGCAACTGTAATATAACTGCAACGGCAATATTCTGTCCATATTGTGCAGCTGCGTCATTAAAAACCCATCAGGATCCAAATGAGCAGATGTTTGAGAGTATATACAGAAAATGTGTGTCTCCTTCTATAACTGGCTGTAGCAGCATTACATACAGCTGTAGTAGGATTACGGGAGATTTACACTGAGACTTCCACCACAGAGCAGCCTTTCACACACTGACCCACACACACACTGACCCACAAGATTACACTCAGTATAAACTCACACTTCACATTAACCAATATCTACAGCGTTACATAAGCTGTGCTTCATGAGAAAAATCAACAAACAATGTAATGTGGCCATATCCAAATTTATGCTTATGACTATAAACAATATAAATGAATGATGTACAAATAATCATGGTTTTTCTACACAGGGGTGGGGTGGGGATAGGTTTCCTCTCACCCATGCTGCGCTCCTCAGGGAAAACACATGGTGAAAGTGAGCTAATGCTGTTGGTAGATGAGTGGCAATGTCACATAACGCTGTAAAACCAAATAAATACCTAAAAACCCCAAAGTGATATGATTAAATAACTCATTACTAAAAGTGAGGCTATTAAACACTGGGAGCTGAAAACCAGAGCTGTCTGTTCTAACAGGACTGAGCAGTTTGTGTTCTCCTCCAAGCATTTTGAGCTTCAAAGACACTGTATTAGCAACATTTTGAAGATATGTTAAAAAAAACTATGGGGCGGCACGGTGGCGCAGCAGGTAGTGTCGCAGTCACACAGCTCCAGGGACCTGGAGGTTGTGGGTTCGATTCCCGCTCCGGGTGACTGTCTGTGAGGAGTTGGTGTGTTCTCCCCGTGTCCGCGTGGGTTTCCTCCGGGTGCTCCGGTTTCCTCCCACAGTCCAAAAACACACGTTGCAGGTGGATTGGCGACTCGAAAGTGTCCGTAGGTGTGAGTGTGTGTGTCTGTGTTGCCCTGTGAAGGACTGGCGTCCCCTCCAGGGTGTATTCCCGCCTTGCGCCCAATGATTCCAGGTAGGCTCTGGACCCCCCGCGACCCTAAATTGGATAAAGCGGTTACAGATAATGGATGGATGGATGGATATATATGACTATACTTTACATACAATTAATTTTTACTTGATTGGGACTACTCACTCTCTCTCTCTCTCTCTCTCTCTCTCACACACACACACACATACCTGTAATATATGGTGACAGCACTCTATGAAAGTGTTAAGATCAGCTAGGTGTTCCAACACTTCTGATGCGATTACAGCATGGAAGCGCTTTTCCTCTTCCTCAGCAAGCTCTTCCAGACTCACGGCTTTGTATCGCACAAGCTGACGCAACGCTGGGTCACGTGACCCATGCAGCTCCGCAATTCGCACACTGTCTTCCACTGGGTCAATTCCAAGAACCTCCGCTCCTAGTCGGGCCAGTGGCTACAGGATAAAAAAGTATACTTTTATATATATAAAAAAGTACACATGAAATAATATTTATGGTGATAATACTGTAGTGTAAACTAGGGATGGACACTGATAAATATGGTTAAAAAACTATAGTTAATTGTTAACACAATCCAGTGAGACCTCAGTCAGGATTCCCCCGCCACAGCCAACGTCTAGGATCCTGAGCCCAGTAAGTGGTCGTCCCATCTGCCTCACACTCAGCGTATTCAACAAGTTGTCCCTAAAGAGGTCAAATGTCACAGTCTGTTACATTACATCTTGTCCTTGTGTCACCTGGCTGCCTCAGGACCACTGAGAATATTTCCGTATTTACTCATATATATAAAAAAGTTATAAATATTATATATAGTGCAACATAAAAGGTAATGTATTCTTTTTTAAATACATTTAAATGTGTGTGAGAGAGTGCATGTGCTGACCGTATGAAGGGCACTCTGAGGTCATTCATAGCATGGAGAGCCCCTAATTGTCCATGTTCATCCCACCATTTTCCAGCAAGAGCCTGGAACTTCCTCACCTCCGTAGGGTCCACAGTGCTATGGGACACCAGCCGTGCATCTGGGACAAGTAGTCTGCAGTAGAAGGTGGAGGATTTAAAGAGGACAAAAATGTAAATGCCACTGTAAATCATGACTAGATATTCTTTCATATAACTGATAGAAAGACAAATGTTGAGTGAACAAACCAAAACTGGACCACCACAGAGCAGCTATGATTTGGTTGGTGATTCATAATCAGCACAGCATTGACACTGACGTAGTGATGGCTTGTTCGTGTGTGTGTTGGTCTACCAATCAAAAATATCCAGCCAACAGCGCCCTCTCGGCAGTGTTCATTGACCAATAATAAAAAACTAGAGGACGATCAACACACACTGTGCAGCGACGGATGACTACCTCTGACTTTACATCTACAAAATGGACCAACGAGGGAGGAATCTCACAGATTTGACAGTGAATGGACACAGTGTTTATCAATTTAAAATATATGAACAATATCGCCCATTGTTTTTTTACTGGCATATTTACATAAACAGGGACCTCAGCAGTATTTTAGCAGTTCTCTCTGATCTGATTTTTCTGATGGTTATTTATTTATTCACATATTTCAGCATTCATTATATTCCAATTCTAATGTCTGAATTGCATTATTATGCTATCATTATATAAGAGACACAAAATGGTTATAAAATAACAATAAGGGACAGCATGGTGGCACTGCAGGTGGTGTCTTGGGGTTTTGAATTTGGTGTTTCCTCCCACAGTCCATAGGTGTGAGTGAATGTGTGAGTGTGTGTCGCCCTGCGAAGGGTGTGTTTCCGCCTTGCGTTCAGTGATTCCGGGTAGGCTCCGGACACACCGTCGCCCTGAACTGGATAAGGGTCACAGACAATGAATGAATAATATTATTTAGCTCAATTATTTCTGGGACATAATCACAAAAATGACTTATCATGACAGGCTTAACTACAGCAGAACTGCTGTGTCTGATCCACTCATACCAACACAACACACACTTGCATGTTGCACGGCCTGAACATGTCTGATAAGTGCTGATAATTAGCTGCAACTGAATTAATACCTTCTTGATTGTGGCCACTGGACTAAAAAAGGGTGCACTTAAGTGGAGATGAAAAAATGGGATAAAGTAAGGGAGTGTGGAATATCAGAATGTGCATCTTATCCAAGCAGTGAATGTGCACTCTCTTTTTCTACAATCCATCTGTTTCTCAGACTTTGTAAACCCGTTTTGAAACATTGCAATTTTATTTCATAAAAAAAACAAACAAACAAAAAAAAAAACACGTAAGAGTAGCTACCATAGGTTTATCTCATATTTTCAATGTTTTCATACAGTATAATTATGAAAATATATATTGAAGATAGTCATGACACCTCTGGTTATTGTTATTTACAATTTTTAAAAATGTCTCTATATACTTATTTAATCTATTATAAATGTTCTGCTTATACATGTATGTATTTGACCGATAGTTGTTTGCTGATTTATTTTTGCTTGTGTATTCACAATGACTGTCGTTATAACATTAATTTATCTTTCTGTTCTCAATCCCGTGAACCTAAATTAATCTCAGTAATTACGTATTTAAGAGGTAAGTCACTAGTGTTTAAAACGAAACAAAATAAAAAAGCCTTAGAGATAATATTCTGAAGAATAAATAAATCTGTTAGATGTGAATCTCACCGCGGCTGTAAAAGTCTGTGAAGGCCCCGTGACCTGGACAACACGAGGAGGCGAGAAGCGAGGTGTCTGAATAACCTGGGATGCATAATTGCATATTATTTACTCTAAAATTAAACACATATATCCAGAGCTAAACCGTATTACTCTTCCATCTGCCTCCCCAATGTGACCGCTTGGTGTCACATTGTTTATGCGTCGTGTAGAAAATCACGTCTGCAAGAACCGTTCCACCAAAACGTACGTGCACACTTGCTTGTCCAATATTTTATTTATTTATTTGACGATAAACAGGGAGTTTGTTGGGCCTTTGCTGCAATAACTTTCTCTTCTGAGTGTTCAATGTTCTCTTCAGTAGATTAAACACTGCTGTGTAGAGTTGATGGCATTCAGCCACAGAAGTATTAGAGATTAGTTCTGGATCCTTAATCATCTCAAAAGAAACAGTTCTGTAGCCCATGTTTATAATTAATCATGGTGATCTGATGTGATTACAATGTTATTCACAAGTTCAGTTATCTATGTACACAAACATGGAACAAAATTAATAAAATATTTTAGGGGTATGTTCATTATTTCTAATAATAATCATACTGCAAAAATAATGTTAATGTTTTATATTGAGTATTCAAAGAGTCATCTGAATATCAAGCTCTTAATTTATCACTGAAGATATTCAAGAGCCCACTTTGTGTAAATCAAGCATTTTCATTTGTTAACATGTCTGTGTTGTGTTTATACACAAGATGATAGAGCATGAGTGAGTCAGCCACTTTGAAATTGCAAAATCTTACAAACAGACTCAGAGACCCAGTTTCATACATCACACTCCTAAGAAACCCATCCTGTCAACTCAGAGGTAAGTGGAGAGGCAGGGAAAAACTAGTTGCATATTCATATATCCACACATTCTGAAAGTATGTGAAGACCAATAACCTCCAAATATGTGTTTCTGATTAAGTTTTTAATCAATTAACAATTGCCAGAAACTGTAGCTTTGTCACTATCTCATTAACACTCAATGTTTATTGTTCCCTTCTGATTTCATGCCAACTTTCTGACAACATAAGTAAACATATTTCTAGAACATTCATTTTATATTTATTCATATTTCCATTGGTGCTGCTCAATGTCTTTACATTTATTACTATCTTCACTGATATTTTTTGCAAAAATAGCTGTCAGTGACTCAATGAGGCAACCGATTTTTAAATACTTAATGCTTTCTAAACATACACTCCATGCTCCTGGAGTATTCAGGAAATGTTTAAGTCTTTCTGTGTGTCACTAAATGGAAATACATGCTTTGATCCATTGTCTATTTTGGCAGCTCCCTTTAAGAGGATACGTTAATTGGGAAATCCTGCATCAGTGCATCCATTAGAAAAGAAAACCCCAGGCTGGAGAGAACGATTGTTTTTGATTTATTGGGACAATTTACATTAAACGTGAATTTCTTCCCTCTTACAGAGGGCTGTTAAAATGTTAAACAAGATTCTAGTGACTACCTAATGATGAGTCCTGCATAATACAAGGTAAAGACAAAAAACCTAGAATTCAAAACGTCCTGTATTGCAGACATTAAAAAATATCACATATTTACACTGTATGAGGGTTTTGTGGGTGTTTGTTATTTGTTTTATTTATTTTTTAAGTGTAGAAATGGATGAGTTGAGAGTTCACCTACAACTTTGCCTCCATAATGAGACAAGCCCGTTAAACTCATGGAATTTTAAAATAAGTGCACGAGTCAGGAACGGTGTTCCTCAGCGCCTACGGCGGCTGGGGGAATTCGACCTGGGAACAAAAACAAGGACAACATCAGTGTAATTCTCATATATGTATATATACATATACACAGACAAAAACACACAAAATTTAACCCAGAGATTAGGGCACAATCACACCTGACAGTCGCGGTAGAAATAAGTGTCCACTGTATAGAAATTTCATTAAAGCTTTTCAACATGTGAAAAATAGCCCCCTCTACAGGGAGCTGTTTTTGAACATTCTGATATTAGCAGCATGTTAAATCTCCACATTGAGGATACTTTTCAGTAAGATGCAAAGACTTAAGAACATTTAAGTTACAAAAAACAGCAGTTGTAATATATTTATAGCTAGTTAAAGAGACAGACGTTATCAGAGACAAACACAAGGCTTAACATATCATAAAAAGAGAGCGAAAGAAATGGATACTACCTTGATCGTGACTTAGACTTGTGTTTGCGGCTTGCCTTCTTACCAGACTTGTGAGATTTTTCCGTTGATCTTGATCGACTACGCTTAGATTTTTTAGACTTTTTGCCCTTGCTAATCTCAGGGGAGGGGGAGCTGCTGGAGTCTGAGTCAGAGCGTTTTCGGCTGCTTTTAGTGGAGGATTTTTTGCTGGACCTGCTGCTGCTCTCCTGTCGTGAGTTTTTCTCACTGTGACAGTCTGTTCGTTCACTCTCACGTCTTTTCAGCTTAGACCTGGCCTCGTTCTCCCTGACTGAGCTGCCTTCTCTGTCTCTATCCTTTTCTCTTCCCTTCTGTTTTTCCTTCCTCTTGTCTAGCTCCTTGTCTCTCTTCTTTTTGCTCTCCTTCTCTCTGCTCTGGCTCCTGTCTTTTCTCCTCTCTCTCTCTCTCCCCCGGCTGGTCGTCCTATGTGTCCTGCGGCTGTGACTGCGGCTCCGCCTGCGTCGCCTGTCTCGGCTGGAGCTGCGACTCGCAGCTCTTGCCTTCTCTCGCGACCTGCTTCTGCGCCCCCTGCTGGTGCGGCGCTGATGAGAGCGGCTCCTGCTACGTTTCCTGTGGTGGGCAGAGCTTCTGTCCCGGCTTCCCCGCCTCCTCTCCCGGTTTCCACGCTCTGATTGGCTGTGCCTGCGGTCACCCCGGGACATGGAGCGGCTGCGTCTCCTCTTTCTTTGCGGAGACGAGGAGGAAGAGCGAGAAGAGGAGCGAGAGGAAGACGATGAAGAAGAGGAAGACGACTGGCTGGAGGAGGAAGAGGAGCTGGAACGAGAGGAGTGACTCCGCCGTTCGTTCGGTGAGCCATTAGTATCCGGTTGCTCCTTCCCTGACACTGACCTCTTTGCCTCACTGACTTCTGCCTCACTACGTGACCGGCGCCTTTCTGCAACTGCTTCAGCCTCCCTCTCTCTATCCCTAATTTCCTGTTTGTGTTTGGGCTCTGACTGTTCATCTTCATAAATTTCCCTCTCCCTTTCCCTGCTGCCTCCACTCGGTGCTTCTGTGAGAGACAAAAAAAAGCATTTATTCACTTTTGGATAAACTAAAATACACAAAACACACTGAAACTGAAGTTTTAACATTTTGCCTGTAAGATTTAGTTGATCTTTGCAAAGGCCCACAGTCTGTTGATATCTGTTTTCCAGCTCAACTAAAATCTCCACATCCAGAGTACACTATAAATAATATCAGATTTAGTTTGAACAATCAGTCAAATCTAAACATTTGTCGACACTTGTGTTTTGATACCTGTGTTAATGTGGGTCTCCAGAGCTTGTCTTTCCAGAGCCTGTCTCTCCTGCTGCTGTATCTCTCGTTCTTTCCGGCGGAATGCATCCTGCTTCTGTCGGATTCTGTACCGGAGCTCCTCCTCATCTGTGTCTGACGACTCTGAGCCTTTAGCGCTGCGTTCATCCTCGCTGTCCGAACCGTACGCTCCCAAACCACCTGAAGCGACAAAACCCACGCTTACAGCAAACACGTCCTAGTAACACTTTACAGCACTAACTTTCCTGATCTCACCAACTTATACATACATACATTCTCCCTCTTAATACCACCTCCAGGTACTGAAGCATGCTTTAATGATGTAGTCCCATTACCTCCTAAGTTACTGTCATGCTGTGGACCCTACAATTTTGTGTTTTCCCTTCTCTAACGTACCAGATTCAACTAACTAAGCTAATTCACAAGCTGCAGCTCAGATGGCTGGGTAAACAACAATAACCAAGCAGCAAAATAGTTGATTTCATTAATAATTATGAAGACTTAACTACTATAGCAGCACTTAACACTTTTGATATAGAAGAATCACTCATTTATGTGGTGTTCTGGTTTAAATAACTGGCCTTTAAGTTTTTTATTTATTTATTTATTTTAAGAAAATTACAGCATTTTAAATAGCTAGGTTTCAATTCCTAGGTTTAAGTAAATAAATAAATAAATAATAATTATTAAAAAAAACATCACTGATCATTATGTAACCACAAATCATTCATAGTAATAAAGTCTATTTTTATTTCTCAGCCAATATCTAGAAACTAAGACACTTATAAATGGCCTAACACTAATTTTCTGGTCCTGTCTTCTTCGCCATTATGTCTCTTGTGATTTTAGAGTAGGGGAAACACAAATGTGCAAAGTTTGGGGTTCCCAGGCCAAATACAAGGCAGTCAGCTGCAGACAGCTAAGCATCTGCTTTAAAAGCCCACCACAAAATATATAAATGAAATGCATTGTACAAAACTAGCTAAGCCCAGAAAAATAATGGCACCCTAATATTTTAACCTCACGCAATTTTAACCCCTCCCCCTCCCAATCCCTGTTGGCATGAGAAATGGAGCACTTACCGAGGCCAGTGAGAGAAGCCAGTGCACTGGACTGTGCCAGCTGTTTTGCAGGAGCTTTGATTCACATCAACAACAGGAACAACATGTTAAAACACATACAGCCAGCATTTTCTCAAAGAGTCTCTAGAGAAGGAGGATGGTACAGAAATGCACTATTAACAAGTGCTGCCTTTGGCAAGAACATGAGGAAAAACAAAACAAAAAAAATAAAAACAAATGGAGAGAAGAAGAGGGTTAACAAACAAAGTTTGTCCCATACACACACGCACCAAGCAATAGTGTGTCAACAGTGGAGGAGAGAGAGAGAACCACTTTGTACTAATGCAGTCTCTCTGAAACAGGAGTCCCGCTGGTAAAGCAGTGAGATTTCTGCTCCGAGATAAACATCATCGCAGTTTTTATTGGGTGTCTTTTCAGACCTGTCTGAAGGCTCTTGGAAGAAACAAAGGCACAAAAACTCCCCACTCTCTCTCTGCAGTTTCTTTTTCCTCCCCTTTGCACTAGCAGTGAAGGTCTAAAGATTTCATACAGTTTTTTTTTTTCATTTTGTTTTACAAAGCTTGCTTTAAAAAATACCATTCATATCAATTAGTCTCACATATAGTCATTCAGTGCATGAACAAGACAACAGTGAGGAGGAAGCAGCTTTTCTTCAGTTTCATGGACAGAAGACAAGATTGGCACACCTTTGGTGGCTTTGCGATGGGTCTCTTTGGCCACCTGCAGGATCTCTTCATTCGTCACTTCCAGGAGGACTTCGGTCAGAAGAGTTTTGGTCAGCACCATCTGTTTCGGTTGAGAGATGAGGAGAGTAAACTTCTTTAATGAACATTACAGGAAAAAAAGTTAATATAAAATTAATTTATATTTAGTAAATGTGTGTAGTGTGTGTTTGTATGAGGGAAAAAATCTCTCTCTTCTAACCAACTGGAACTCTCTCTCCTCTTCCGTCATCTCTGGTTCACTCTGTTCCTCTCGAGCAGGAGAAGAGTTTCTGCTACTGTTATCTGGTCGTCTCCCCAAAACGTTATCATCTCCGGCCTCTACTTCGTCACCATCATCATCCTCATCGTCGCTGTCCTGGAAACACACGTGTACAGAAGGTCAGAAAAGCCCATAAATATTTGGAAGAAGCCTCCATTTTTCCCTTGTAGGCATTAAACAAAGCAGAATTTTTCAGTTAGCTGGATGATTTAAGCCAAAAGTGAAGACTGTCCCATAGGAAATGTACCTTACCTCTTATCCCATCGGATAGGCTTCAGTTTAGGCTTAAGTTACCTGCCTAACTGAAAAAATCTGCTTTGCAAAGTATATTCCCTACAATGAGAGGTGTTGCACATTAAAGAAGCAGTAAAATTGTTTAAAAAATATCAGATAAACAAATGAAAGTGAATTCACTATTTCAGCATGAATTCATTTGCTGAGTAGAGTACAGCAGCTTCCATTTGTTTATATTGGATCATGTTATTCCATTTTAAACGACAAAAACACAAAGCCTATAACAGAAACCGACTGGAAAAGAAAATCCCTGACAGTATAAAAGTGAAATCTGAGTGGCTCATTGTATGTATGGATCAGCTGGGACCTCAGGGATCCTTCTCCTGAGTGCTGAGTATGTGTTTTTTGGTGATGCTTACAAATTTGCTCTTGCGTGGCACCCGAGGGCCCTCTCCCTCTTCCTCTACCATATCATTATCCTTGTCCTCACTGGCCATTTTGGCACGCTCCTTCTCCAGCCGCTCCTTCTCCAACTTCTTCTGCTTCTCTCTGTCCATCTTCTCCAGGCCTTCTCTTATCCAGGCAGGTAATGTTCTCCGTTTAACAGCATCTAAACAAGAAAAAAAAAAAAGCTTTATTATCATCAGTCTGATGATGATTATTACCACTACTACTCCTAAAGGTTCTCTACCCATCCTACTCTTACTACTAATAACAACAACAAAAAGGTACTGAAACAACTAGGTGAAATGAAACATTACAATTATTGTTATAACACCAACAACAACAGACTCAAAAGCAAAATATAATTCAGAATCTGAAAAAGGGAAATCTTTTTTTTTTTTTTAAATCAAACATAGGGTACACATTCCTACCCAAAGTGGGTGTGTCTGGTTTGATGCCGAGCTGAGTGGGAGATCTAGGGCGATCAGGTCTGAAGCCTGGGAGTCTGTCCCGTCGGTTCTGAGGCCCATCTGGCCAGAATGGAGGGGGGAACCCAGATCCAGGGGGACCATACCCTCCAGAAGCTGCAGCTGCTCCATGCTACACAAAAACAGAGCCGTGTTGTTCACATAATATTTAAATAATGTTCTATTATTTAAAAAGCATTTCATTACAAGGTCTTCATTAGTAGAAAATAATCTGGTTTTACATTTATTTGCCTGGACCCAACAATCCAAATTCACATTAAGTTGTTAGTGATATAATTGTGAAGTCTAGAAATTATGAACAATTTTGCATTCAACTTCAAAATGTCAATGACTGTGAAAAATAATAATTAAATTACTGTGAACTTTAAACATGACCCAGATGTTTTGTATGGTACCTGATAATCAAACTGATTCACCCCCATGGGAGCCATGGGGTAGTGTTCAGGCTGAGTATTGAAGGCATGGCTGTTCTGAGGGAAAACAGCATGATGTGGTTCTGCAGGAAACTCCACACTGTCCTGGCTGTTACTGTCTTCGGATGGTGTCACCACATCCATGGGCCCTGGCCCTGGGGGGATCCAGGTCTGTTCCGTAGGAGGAGGTGGGGGCTGACCATGCATTGCCCAATCTGAGAGGGAAAAAAAAGCAAAGCTTTATTATGACACACAGCTTTATAAATAAACAAGAATGTACCAGACTTAATTTGCCTGTTGATATTGCTTATAAAATGTCACATGTCTATATTCTATCCAACAAGAGCTCAAGTACTGCCTCTCATTTTCAATACAATAATACATTTAATAAAAAAACCCTATTTTATGTTCCCTCATACTTCTTAATGTATTGTTTTTGTGTGCTTATGTTTTATTATTATTCTTAAAATTCCAGTTTGGTTTGTAATGATGTCAGAAATGAAGGGTTTTTGCTCACTCAGACAGCACTGACTATAGGCTGATTAAAATAAATTTAAGATGTAGTATCTCATTCATCTCTGGTTTTAGGATTATTTCCTTTTAAGTTGTGCAAAATGTGTTAAATGGGCCTTTAATTCCCAAAGTGCTTTAGATTTATCCCTCAATACATGACTAATGAGCATGGCACCTAACCCCCAAATGCTCCCCAGTTGTATGTTCACTGGTATGAATGGGTTAAAAGCAGAGGTTAAGTTTAATTGCACACTTGTACAAAGACAATAAAGTATGTAAAGCATGACATCCGCTTCATTATATTTATTTGGATATTTGAACTACACAGGACAAATCCTGCAATCGTTTACTCATACCTGGCTGCCACATCCTTCCAAAGTTAGTGTCAGGATTTGGAAAGTTGGTGTGGTTGTTGTGAGAGTCCAAACCAGGGATGTCCTGTCCATTTTGCTGCTGATCACCTGCTCCACCACCACTCGATTCTTTCTGAGCAATCCAGGCTTGAGCTAGAGCAGCCCAGTCTACCTGACCTGTAATAAAAAAGAAAACTGAATACAAACACACACTCACATAAACTGAGATTAACAGTGTATTGAAACCATAACATTTCAAATAAATAGACTGGTAATGTGCTATTCCAAAGGGTAAATGTGGTATAAACACATTTTAATATTTCTAAAACGTTGAAATAGTTATTCACAAATATACTCAACCAGTAAAAGCTCAATGCCAAGCATAACCTAGAGAAATTGCCTTCTCACACTCTTGGAGTGCTAGGTGTCCAAAAGTTTAAATGCACATATACCTGGATCTTGCTGATGTTGAAATGACTGCATCCACTGCTGCTGGTTCAATGGCCACTGTGGCCAAGGCTGTCCGCCCTGGTCCCACATTGTGTTTCTATTATTCCTGGTGCCTGTCCCAAATTAAAAAAACACACATATTATACATCATTTTTTCAATATTCATTCATTAGCTACTAAATTATGTCCTTGACTGAAGGATAGACTGTTTCTAGTAAGTTCATATAAAGCTTGGTACTTCTCAAGGAAACAAAATACCAAATAAAAGTTGGACTAATTCAACGTTATTTAAGAAAAAAGCTTTTTATAACAAAATATATTACCAAATTTCTTTATTTACCAAATGAGTGAGATACGGAGAAAAAGCTATTAAATCAATCCCTGAGCTCACAGAGGGAGAAAATATTTTTTCTAAGGTATTTCTTATAAAGCCATTCTTACTGGGATTAGGCCAGCCACCTTAAAAGGACCATTAAATCTAGTCCCGGCGCCCATTGGATGTAATGTAAGCCATTTAAGGTGGAACGTAAAATTCGAAAAACCAGAACACTTGTGCTTCAGTACTGCACTGTTAATCTCGGTTTTAGCAGCTGCTGAACGGGCAGAGATGAGGTTTACAGCGTTAGTGATTAGTTTGCTTGGTACATCAGCTATCCAGCCTGTTTTTATTTCGATCAGACGTTTATTTTTTCATGCAATTTTAATTCTGATTATTTATTTCTGCGCAGCTGCAAAACTAACGTCATTCAAACAACCCTACAGCTTTATGAAACCGCAGCCCACATTGGAACGCACCGTTACTCTTTAATAAACTCTTTTAAATCAGAATAAACGCATTATTTAGTGTTTACTTGTATTTTTATGTGTTTTATTGTGGATTATATCTGTTGTGCTTTCACTCACCTCTCAGTCCTGTACTCAAAATGGCGTCCAGGCACCCTCCCCTGTGCTGGAGCAGTACGCTGCGATTACAAAATAAAAGTTTTAATAATAAATAATGTATTGGGTTTTAGTTAATGTTCGTTTTTAGTATATGTTAGGGATGTTATATATAATATTTTAAATATAGGATAATACAACTTTACATTTCAACATTCATCATTAAAACACACAGCAAAAAACAAACAAACACAAACACTAACACACTAAATAACCAACTAACACACACACGTATATATTTATTTATTTATTTTTGTAAATTATTATTATTATTATTATTATTATTATTTTACCCAATATTCATTCATTCATTCATTCATTCATTCATTGTCTGTAACCGTTTACCCAATTCAGGGTTGCGGTTTTTTACCCAATATGGGTCACTAAATTTATAGTGCCATCAGCACAGTAACTCTGTTATTCTCACTGTGAGCACACGGTGGTGCAACAGTACAAGAAACTCTAGCTACGTTTTATTACTGGGCCAAACTGTATCAGTGATTACTGGCTTGGCTATTATATTATGGATAATTGAGAAATTTAGTTAATGTAGTCATCCTTTAATAATGAAATAATGAGAAACCTAGTCACCAAATGCTGCTTGTTAACACAGCAGTGTTGCTTGAGTATTAAAAGTGCCCAGTCACTGACGACTCTGTTAGAAACACCTACTTCATTGGTCCACCTTGTGAATTAAAGTTGGTGACAGTAGCTCGTATGTTTCTGCACATTTTGTGTTGGTCATCTGCTAGTCCTTCAGTATTTTGTTTTGCTTGAATGGGGGATAATGTAACTCAGTGCCTCTGAGGAACCTGCAGAATGTTAAAATGCTCTGCTGCCACTGAGGCAGATTCTAAAGGGGTACATGTTGCAGCCTTGATTTCTTATTGCTGCCACTGAAAAATCTGCAGATTGATGTATAATACTGCTACTCAACTTTGCCTAAGCCTCTGCCTTAGAGGAGGCAGAGCATTATTGTATAACATTCTGTAGGTCCTACAGAGGCAACAATCATAATAGAAATGTGCAGTAAAGATCTTCTTCAGAATCTGCATCAGAAGCATAACATTCAGAAGATAACATTCTGCAGCTTCCTCAGAGGCAGTTACATTATCTGCCAATCTAGTAATGAAAAATACTGAGATTAAAAAAAAAAAAAAAAAACTTTCACCAAATTCTACAATGAAAAAAGAAAAATATTTCTTCTAGAGACACAATTATTTCTTCCAGAGACATTTACAGCAGTCAGCAGGAAAACCACATTTATCCAAGCCTTCTGTCTGTTAACCAATTACATCCATTCTGAAAAGTGAAAAGTGGAAAAAATTCCAATTACCTCTATTCAATTCAGAGAAAAATTTTGCAGTTCTAACCTGATATTGATAGATGACTAAAAATGTCTGACCTTAAAAAGGGTCAGAAACAAAGACAGTTATTTTCTTTTGGATTGTGAGAGACAGCTCAGTGTGAAACTCCCTTCCAGTGTTTCACCTCGAAGCTGGGGACAAAAATGGAATTCAGATGAAAAGTTCAACTTGGTGGTAATTGGACACTGAGAAAACATCACCTGTAACTGCCGTGGTGTTATTCTCAGCTGATCTCCTGCAAGAGGTAAGGGAAAGATGCAAAAATAGCCACCACGAGCTGCTCAAACATTGGTGAAATGAGCAGAAACAGCAGAATACAGCTGTATTTTCAGAGGGAGAGGGAGGGGTGTGGGGTGTTGAGATGGGAACAGGTCCTGGTCATAAACACGTTTCTGGGAACAGTGTATTGTTGAAGTAATTGCTCTTTCAGCTGCAGGTTTGAGCTGCGATCACTGTGACCCTCAGCTTTGAGATCACACTCACCACCAGCTCAGTGCTCTCCTCTCCTTTACCTCTCACACCTTTAATATTATATCCCACTGTGTCATTGAAATATAAATGTTTGATAACTGATCTGTCCCCTGCCTTTATGCTCTTTAATTATTTCAATCTCTATATCTTCATCTCACCTTCTTCACCTCTCTCTCTCTCTCTCTCTCTCTCTCTCTCTCTCTCTCTCTCTCTCTCTCTCTCTCTTTCTCTCTCTCTTTCTCTTTCTGTAATGACCTGCCAGGAGTGACAGCTATTTTAGACCACGAACAAGAAACACGTCTCCAAAAAATGACATAAAGGAAAGAAGGATGGATTCAAAGGAAAACAGTGAAGAAGTTCTGACATTAAACTTAACACTCCAGCAGCTGTTAACTCTCCATTTAACAGAATTTACCAGATTTATAGAAAACATTTCAGGATTTGCCTAGAGCTCTGAATCAAACCCTTTAGCAGCACACAGGAAGCACTGAAATAAAATATTATCTAGTAGGTCCCTAAAAAGTAACAGTAAAAACATTTGCTTTGGTTTGGTGTCCATGAGACCTACTGAAAAAATAAGACCACAGGCTTTTGGCTTCGATGTAAACTACACTATACGTCCAAAGGTTTGTGAACACTCACATAACTCCCACAATTCACTCCTTGTATGGAGCCTAGGGACATATTTGTGGTTTTATCTAGCGATTTATACATAGCATTTCTTCTGTTGAGACCAAATATCACACTGTACACTACATTTATTCCCCTTCCAATGGCTGTGGGGGCGCTAGTCCTTCGCAGAGTGATACACACTCACACATTCACTCACACTCACACATTTACTCACACCTACAGACACTTTTGAGTCTCCAATCCACCTACCAACATGTGTTTTTGGAGTGTGGGAGGAGACCGGAGCACCTGTAGGAAACCCATGCAGACACAGGGAGAACACACCACACTCCTCACAGACAGTCCCCCAGAGGAAACCCATGCAGACACAGGGAGAACACACCACAGTCCTCACAGACAGTCACCTGGAGGAAACCCACACAGACACAGGGAGAACACACCACACTCCTCACAGACAGTCACCCAGAGGAAACCCACACAGACACAGGGAGAACAAACCACACTCCTCACAGACAGTCACCCGGAGGAAATCCACACAGACACAGGGAGAACACACCACACTCCTCACAGACAGTCACCCGGAGGAAACCCACGCAGACACAGGGAGAACACACCACACTCCTCGCAGAGAGTCACCCGGAGGAAATCCACACAGACACAGGGAGAACACAACACAGTCCTCACAGAAAGTCAACCGGAGCAGGACCCTGGAGCTGTGACAGAGACACTACCTGCTGCTCTGCTGTGACGGCCTTTGATACTTTATATTAAATTTAATAATTCATTATTAAAAGCATCAACGGGACAAAGGGACAATGAGATTTATGGCAATTAATCTCAGAAAATTATATAATTCATTAGTTAATTACTGTTTTTAATCAGTCATCAGCCCTAGTACCTGAAAGTTACTGTACTGTACAGTAAAAGTATAAAAGAGGAGGGCTCAGTGCATTGGTCAAACAATACTTTAAACAGAATACAGGGTAAAATGTATTAGAGGGAAGGGAGTCTTAGCAGAACTGATGTTATCCTGTGACACGCAGAGAGATGGAACAAGCCTTTCAAATACCATCTGAGCATTATTCAGAAAGAAGGAAGTAGCTACAAGTAATTTTAGACGTTCAATAAAGATACGCTATATACTACTTTAGCATATGTTCTGTACTGTAGGTAAAGCAGCACATGCAGACAGAGATATGATGTCTGCCCTGACCTCAAAAATTAATACTGGTGTATTTTCTGAAATGGGATTCATGGCGAGAGCATGGCTGAATCTATTTGGATGAAGGTGGGTTCACTCTCATAAAGAATAAATAACTGACACTGTGAATTGTTTATGCTGTGGCTGGCTTTCTGCGTCATCTGACAGCAGTGTTTGATTTGGAGTTGATTGTTTGATTTTGAAAAGCAAGTCTCAAAAAATATTGTGAATGTAGTTTGAGGTGTGGGTTGAGGTTACTGTTGCTGTCGCACAGCTCCAGGCTCCTTAGATTGGGGGTTTAATCCCCAGCTGGTTTCACTTCCTGTGAGGCGTTTGGTATGTACTCCATGTGTCTGTGTGGGTTTCCTCCGGGTTCTCCAGTCTCCTCCCACAGTCCAAAAACAAATGTTGGTGCATGGATTAGTAAATTGTTACTTTTGTGGATGTGTGTGTGTGACTGAGTGGGGAGGTTATGCTCAATGATGATGTCCAGGGTGTATTCATTCCTACCTTGGGAGCTCTTTGGAAATCTATGCAATGCTAAAGAGAAAGAAACATTTACACAGGTCTTGACCTAAAATAACCGCAGTAAAAAAATGAGATGAGATGACCATGAAGTGGCAGCAAATAGATGCAAAGAAAATATAAATCTATTTATTTAGATGAGGCATTTTCATCAGCGAATGAGCATCAGTCACAGGAAATGATATCAGCATATTCAGCTTTATTACTTTTACATTGTATTCAGTAAAAATCCTGAAAACAACCCATTTTGAAACCTGTTCTTTTCTCAGGATCCCCGTTTGGACATTAACGTATCCACAAGGTGAGCTGAATAATTTCCAGGTTCTGTCTTCTCATTTGCTTTTGTTTTCCTAGTGGCTGCTGAGTTCAATGGAGAGAGAACACACTCTTTTATTAAAAGCTTTTATAACTTTCTAGCCTTCACAAATCCATGACTGAATCAAGAGTGATATCCATCCACTTCACATTCTGTTCCTTTCTCCCAGATGACTCCCAGTCCACACCCAGACCCCTCCCACATGAATCCCAGGCAGCTCTTTATTAATTCATAAATCAGATCATCAGGACAGAGCCCCGGCCTGGGACTTTAAAGATGTCCTTCAATTTTGATCAAGTTCATTACCAGGGCATCTCTCACCCTCTCATTTCTAAAGTGCAGTATTGACTCTTCTTAGTTGTAGTTTAAAGTCATTTAAAAAAAAAGTCAGATGTGCAATTACTGGTCAAGTGTGTCTTCCTCATTTAACCCATTCATGGCGGTGAACACACACACACACACACACACTAATGCACTAGGGGCAGTGAACATACACCAAAATCAGCAGGCAGCCATTTTGGGAAGCAGTCGGGGGTTCAGTGCTTTACTTAAGGACACTTTAACCATGGATTGAAGAGGAGGACAGTGCTGTTCCTTCACTAACACTAACACTGCCCCCTGTTCCCCTGCTGGTCGTGGGGATCGAACAAGTGACCTTCCTGTTGTGAATTAACCTCATTAAAAATCTGTATAACTTTATAAGCTTTATGACAGCACTGACTCAAGAGCAACTTCCATCCAAGTCACATTCCCTTCCTCTCTTCCAGACACCTGCCAGATGTCTTCCAGACAACTCTATGGTGACTCCCACATGACCTGATCCTCTAGGCGTTCTCCTGAGCCCTGCTTACAGCATTACTGCAGAGAGAAATAGAGGTGAAGACAAACAGTTCACCTCTCTCTGGGTTGAACTGAGAGCTTGAACCCAGGGTTCAGTTGCTCAGGGAAAATTTAAACAGAGGACTGGACTCTAAAGTATGTTCCACTTTCCACAGCTCTTACAGCTTTCTCAACTCCATCAGAAAATCAGCTCTGCGCCCAGGCCTCAAGCCTCTCGGGCTTCGATAATCTCCTTTAGAAGAAAAGCTTTTGTTTCATAAATTCTACATCTCTTTCCCTTTCATTTCTACAGAGTAGTAGCTTTAAATCCTTGTGGGTCATATACATTTGTATTCTATAAATGTATATGAACTATTTCTTCCTGGTTAAATATTATTATTACCTTTTGACCAATGGGATGCTCTGGGGCCTAAATCAGCCCATCGTCTACAGCCAGCTAGAGCGGGTAAGTCCCCCATTGTTGGGTTGTGTTCTCTGGAGTGCTAGAGCTCCACCCAGTACCTTTGGGATGAGTTGGAGCGGTGTTTGTGATCCACAGCTAACTTTTCTACATCAGTATTTGACCTCTGAAGCCCTCATGGCTGAATATCATATTCAAACCCTCCAGGTCCCTGCAGCTGTGACAGAGACACAACCTGCTGCACCACCGTACCACTGTGTCCATCCTTTTAAATTGTTGGATCAATCCTGTTTTACTCTTTATTCATTCAGATCATTATTAGGCCCTTTGTGAACTGAGGTAAACACAGCAACTCATGGACATTCATTGGACTGAGACTCTGGACTGAGACTGAAAATCAGAGGCAAAGATTTTTGACCCCAGGAGAAAACACTCGTTCTTGGAAAGTGTGTTTGTCATTGTGTGATTGATTACAGCACACTTTAGAAATACTTGCCTGTGTTCTCTGATCACAAAACCCTGATGGGATCTCCATTCTTTCAGCAATTGGTCAAAGTGTGAATGAATTGAGCCATGGTCTGGTCCACAGAGCGAGATGACTCAATTATAAATATCAGTTTACATCATAATAACCCGAAAAGGAGGACTTAGAAACCACATTCTCAGTGCAGGGGATGTTCAAGGACAGTTCTATAATATAAATACAGAGTAATATAACCTCAGCATTAAAAGGTTAATAGGCTCTGGGTCTAATCTAGTCCTAGTTTGTTAGCATAACTACGTTATAGATGACATTTAGGGTTCTTTGATGAGAGCTTTGCTCCGAGTTAAGTTGGAGCTGAGATCTCTAAAAAGTGTCATCCATTCATTTTTGTATTAATGCCATATTTAAATATATATATCATATAGTGTGTCCACTAATTTCATGCTTCATTATCTTTCACTTACGGTTTCATAACTGCTCAATGTTGTGAATGCTGACTTAATGGGTTTCTAAATTACACTTTCTTCACCACTTGGAGTTCAATAAAAACCCACATGCTCAAAATAACCCAAATGATAAATTATTTAAATTTATATATGAGACGTACTACATTCATCAAGTAGAATCAATTAGAACTCATTCATAAGAGATCATGTTTTGTGGTGAAACGTAAAAATGAAACAGCTAATCTCCAATATTTGTTGTTTATAGAATAAAAAGTGGTACCAACATGAAAATTTTGGGTTGCTACAATCACCAATAATAACCTCTTTCTGGAACAATTTGCTTTTTCATCTGGATTAAAAATGCTGATAGAAAAGCCACGTTCAAACAGTGAAATAAATCAGAGTAGAATTAGAGTTTTGTGTGTGCGACCAGATCTCTCATCACAGTAGAAATGATGCACAAAGCTTTCTGTACTATTGGAAGGTCTGTGTTTTTATTTTCTGAGTGAGTGCAAGAGTTAAATTAGTAAGCGCTTATACCTGTTTTGTTAAATCTGAATAATAATAATGTTCTGCTTTGTTACACCACATTCATTACATATCAGATACATGCACAACACCAGTGACACTTAATTTACAACGAAACATAGATGAAACAGCAGAAATGTTTCTCAGGCCACTGCAGAAAGGGTTAAACACTTAATTGAGATAAATACATATATCAACAAACAATGTTCTATTTATTATTTTTTACACAGCTGAAATTCATTTATTCTAATTCCTAAGCAAAGACATTTTCAACGGTATGTGTAGGGAACATTAGGGATCTTGAAAGGGGGACTTTTATTTTTGTAATGTGCTGCCAAATGACTATGGGATATGCATTGCATATACAGTTATCCCTCTGTATCCACAGGGAATCGTTTCCAGGACCCCCTTCAGATACCGAAATATACAGATGCTCAAGTCCCACACATGCTCCTGTAAAGTGTAAATCATCTGTAGATTACTTAAAATCCCTAATACCATGGAGATGCTACGGAAATGGTGCGCACAACACAAAGAGTGAAAAAATGTGCGAAATTGCGGGAGGCAGCCAGGATTCCAAATTATTTTTGTGGGCCACAAATTCAAGTTTTTTTATTCCCCTTTTTGTATTTTTTTTAAATGACATTGAATCTGTGGTTGTGGAACCAGCAGACAGTAGACAGTAGGATCAACTCTACCATCGCTGGTATGTTTGCCTGCCTGGGTGAGGAACTGAACAACAATATCTCCACAAATTAGTTAAAATAACCAGTATAAATATTTGTAACATTTCTGCCAAGACAACTTTTCTTCTTTTATGAACTTTAACTGAGATCATGTGAGATCCTGGGACTGTTTCACAAAATCCACACAAGCTCTCTGTTGTGTACCCAGTGAAATATTAAGAAACTTAATAAGAAACTTAAAAAAAAAGAAGTAAACTTTATACAGAAGGATGGCAAAAGAAAATCCAGTGGATTACAACTTTTTCAAGCCTAGATTTAGGCTTAGGTTAAGGTTTAGGTTTAGGTTTAGTCTTATGTGTGTGTGAGTTAATGTTAGATTTAAGGTCATGGTTATTTTGCCTATTTAGACCATTGTTGCACTGGTTTAAGTGACTTTATTCAGAAACGTATTAGTCAAACCATCTCCAAATGGAATAGCACACTTTCCCACTGGATAAATCTTAAAGCACTTAAAAAACAAAAAAAGCAAATAAAGCAAAAAAAAAAAAAAAAGAAAAAAATACAAAAAAAAAAAAAAAAAAAAAACAGAAACAAACAAACAAACAAACAAAAAAGGTCTAAAACAAAAGTTTAGTAACAGGAAATAATCTCATATTCTTATAACAATCTCAGAAAAATAATTATTTTTATGGACTATCAAAAGATATTTTACTTCACAAGATGTAATTTTTTTAAGTAAAAAAAAAATCAAAAGTTATTTGTCTTCATAACAAAGGAAAGGCAGTCTGTAGCCAGCAAAATTAAATCATAATGAAAAAAAATACAACAAAATAAAATAATAAAGCAGCTTATCTGTAAATACAGTGGCTCAATGAACATGTTTTAATCAGGCACATAATTAGCATGTCTTTATAATTTTCCTCTAATGAAACCTGTCATAAATAAATAAGGCACAAAAAACACCAGTCATGCACAGTGTCATCTGCATTCAAATAAATACACATTGTCACTGGGGCAAAACCTCCAAACCTCAGCTTTCCGTGGGAGGTTATAGTAAAAGATTTTATTCCAAGTTAATTCTTTTGGGACATTTTTTATTGATCTATTTCTCATAACATTTCAAAACAATGTAACTGCTGATTTCAATTTGATACATCAAAAATTGAGAGGTTTTGTGTCCTACAGAGACAACATGCAGTAAGTGACAAATTTGAATGCAATTTACATTTTACAACCACACACACACACACACACACACACAAACACAAACACACAAAAAAAGCTACAAAAAGTGCAAACATATGTTCAAATGTTTATGGAGGGGCTTCCAGACCTTGCTCTAGTGCATTACATCTCGAATATATCGTTGCTGTCCAATTAAAAACCTGTATCTCCCAAAATAGCAAGGGAGAATCCATCTTAACTTTCAATGGGAGTCTATGTAAAACGATTTCATTACAAGTAATTTTGGAGCATTTCTATTGGCCCATTCATTATGACAGCTGCTGTGTTCAAATGATGTAGTAAATTAAAAATTCACAAAAATGGACATGCGTGTTTTTAATTGGACAGCGGTTATATGTAGGGTTTTATCCAGGTTTACTGCAATAATTAAAGAGGAATAAACTATATTTAAAATTTCTCACAAATATTACATTACAAAGAGGAGTTATACCAAATTTTTAAATATTCTTCCAAATTTAAGAACAGATCTAATCACAGACATTCAGAGTCAGGTGTAAAGCTAAATGCTGCATTCCAGTGGCACTCTGTGGTGTCAGAACTGCTTTCAGTAACTAGACATTTGAAGCAATTTATACCTTTAAAAGATCTTTTTTTTCAGAGGGTTCTTACAGAAACTCAGAAGAACTGTCAAAATCAACTGTTTCCGATTACTGCTTATGTCTGTGAGCCATGATTCTTATACCATCCAAATCATTGTAGATCATTCTGACTTGATTTACAACTACATTCATGAACATAGAAATCTGTAATAATAGTGTGATTTCCCCTCAAGTTGCTTTGTGATGGAATGTCTTGGGAAGATTGTGAAAATTGTGTAAGTGCATTTATTTTTTTATAATAACCACAATATAATCTTTTAAAAATCCCAAATAAAATGAAATAAAAAGAAGGACATGTTTTTTGGGGGAAAAGACAGTAGCATCATGATTCAGTCTTGGGATTATTTCAGTTTAATCTCCAGGTTTATTCGTGTCCTATTCTTCCAGAAATAAGTCAGACATTAGTGCAGTTAGTGGAGGGTGGGGTCTCGGCTTTACTGCGCACCTCTTTGATGTCATTAAGCGGTGAGTCGCTGTTGCTTATCTGGCACTTGAACACCTGCTTGTAGGCCTTCCGAAAGTTCTCAGACAGGAAGGCATAAATGATGGGATTGACGGAGGAATTGCTGTAGGCGAGGCAGTGGGCCACCACCCGAAAAATAAACGAGGCTTGGTTTAAAGGGAAAGAACCGAACTCCACCCAGAGATGAACCACATGGTGAGGGAGCCAGGAGAGACAGAACACCACCACCACCACCAATACTGTCTGAGCTGTCTGTGGGAAAACATGGTGGGACACAGTTAGAGAAATGCACTGTACGCACACCTTATCACAAATCATTCTGATATGAATGGTATTTATTGTGAGTTTGTTCCTCTATCTTGCAGTAACTGCTTCATCATGGCTGAAAAGGCTTTAGACGATATGTTGGAACAGTATTTTGTGGATTTGATGGCAGCCACGAGAGCATTAGTTAGATGAGTTCTTGATTTTATGATTAGTTCTGGATCCAGAAGACACTTGGTGGAGCTTCTTCACTTTAGAGAAAAGAATTGTCAAATGCAAGGGGAATATATTTCTCTCACACACACACTTGCAGACAGTTTGCATGGTGAATTAGGCTCATGTGCAATTGCATCCAATTCTATTGGCAACACCTTATTATAAGGATTATAACAAGTCTGTATATAGGTGCAGCTTAAATTAACCGATCAACTCATGGTCTAGTGTCATGGTTATAGTGTTTGTTGTGCTGTTGTAATCAATGCGGAATATGAATTGGTCTTGTCCCAATTCATATATACCCCTTTATACCCATAATTCTTTGTAGTAAGACAAGACCATATATAAACTAATATAATCTAATACATACTCTAAGCATTTTTCCTGAGCTTATAGTCACTAAGTTCAATGCCAAGCATGGGCTAAAGAGATAAAAAGATCTCCATTTTGAGCTGTGGACCAGTAGAACTATGTTCGCTGGACTGATGGAGCACCTTGGGATTTAGAGTGCCATAACTAATCATCCAACATCAGTAACTGACTTCACTAATGTGCCTGTGAAGTCTGAACACCATTAAACCTTCACAGAAATGTTCACAGCAATATAACATCTGTTGTAAAGCCTTCCCAGAAGGTTAGATACTGTTACTGCAGCAAAGAGGAGCAAACTCTTGATTAATACCCTTCATTTGTAGAACAGATGTTTAAGAGAGCTGAAAAAATGGGTGATGGACTACAATTGGAAATGTGTAAATTGGATTTCAGCTGCTTTAACAGGTCGTAAGAGTGAGTGATAACGAGCGTGAGGACTCTGTGTTTGTCTTGGAGGTTTTAACTGGATTGATTTAGTTCAAATGACATGAGGCTGAGCTGAGCTGAACTATGCTCAAGGCAAAGAGACTGTTCTCTGTGTGATTAATGAGGGACTGGGGTAAGTGTGGTGAAGTGGATGAGAAAAAAATAGAAGAGTACACAATAAAAAACGGAACTCCACTGAGAACAAACCTGTTCAAATCAGCTGTGAACATCAGCTCATGACTGGCTTCAACTACACACAGCCACACAACTCCACTACACACAGCTAAACTACAGACCACTCAACTACACACAGCCACACAACTCAACTACACACAGCTAAACTACAGACCACTCAACTACACACAGCCACACAACTCAGCTGCACACAGCTAAACTACAGACCACTCAACTACACACAGCCACACAACTCAGCTGCACACAGCTAAACTACAGACCACTCAACTACACACAGCTAAACTACACACCACTCAACTACACACAGCTACACAACTCAACTACACACAGCTAAACTACACACCACTCAACTACACACAGCCACAAAACTCAACTACACACAACTCAAATACACAACTCAACTACACACTGCCACACAACACAACTACACACAGCCACATAACTCAACTATACACAACTCAACTACACACAGCCACATAACTCAACTATACACAACTCAACTACACACTGCCACACCACTCAACTACACACAACTACACACAGCCACACAACTCAACTACACCAAACTCAACTAAACACAACTATGGCATAATGTGAATGATTGTCTGCCAGTGAAGTAATACTTTTTCTCTAGGAACAGATTTAATAGTCATAGTAATCACTCAGAAATCTAATTATGATAAATATATTGACTATATTTAAGATGATTTCACTTAATAAGAGAGAGAGAAAACTCAAGCATGGTTTCAGTTATGATAATAGAAGGATAAAAAGGCAGGAGTTTAAGATCTCTCTCTCTCTCTCTCTCTCAGCATTCAATAATGCTTAATAATAATAATAATAATAATAATAATAATAAGCACTTATCAGGAGTTTGTTCATTTTTACTACACTAAGAGTCTACTCTTCTATGAAGTCTTTAAGGCTTTACAATAGGAATATTGCTGCAAGGATTTTTTGGCATTCAGCCACAAAAATTAGTGAGGTCAGGTGCTGATGTTGGATAATTAGATCTTTATAAGAAACATCACTCCAGCTGCAGTCCAAAAAGTATTTGTAGGAGCTCTGTCACTCAAGCCAAGTCAACACAGTTCCTCTGTGTTAGAGGGATTTGGGGATTTGTGTGTGTGTGTGTGTGTGTGTGTATGTGTGTGTGTGTGTGTGTGTGTGTGTGTGTGCATGTGTGTGTGTGTGTGTGTGTGTGTCTTTCAGAACATTAACGCTTAGGTAAGTGTTTTTGCTGCAGGATTTTGTTTGACACATTATAAATTCCACAGAAGCTCAGCAACTATTGTTTACACATTCTTACAAACACATCCTTCTGAAACCTTGTAAGTTATTTGGCTCTTTTGTGCATTTTTATGTATTCCTTATATATTAATTAAAATCCCTTCTTTTTTCATTGAGATTTTACACAGAGCTAAACTGCTGATGGAGCTGATAAACACAGCCAAAATCAAGTGTCCAATCATCTCTAGCTGAATTGTTATTAAAATAAATCCTGGAACATGCTCCCAATAATGGGTTAAATCTAATTGTACTAATCCCAAGCAAACTGTGCCCAGGTTAATTGTTGAATCACTTGTGATTTAATCAAATGCCAAGCCAAAAACGGCTTGTGTTGGCAATAAAAGTGTTAAATCATATCTTAAAATGGAATTCTGCCCAGAAAATTAGACACAGTTTCAGTGAAAAGTGTTGAATAATATCTTACTGAAGTCATTATTTTAAAAATGGCCTTCAGTGATAACTAAGTACCTACTAAAATGTCAAACAGTTCTGATGAATGTATTGGATGGAGCTCCATCACTTCAGAGAACACAGTTCCACTGAACCACAACCATATACTGGTGGGCTTTATCCACCTCTAGTCAATGCTTTGTATTCAGCATGGTGTAATTACACTTTTAAAACTAAAGGTGCTACAAAGTGTTCTTTTATATCTGTTGGTTCCATGAAGAACCATGTTTGTTTAAGAGATGTGTGAGCATGAAGAACAATTTTTATATGATTTAAAAGAAATACATTGCTTGATGTAAAGGTTCTTTACCAATATAAAATTTGTTGACAAATCTGGTTCATTATGGAATCAAAAGTGGTTCTTCTGTGGCATCGCTCAAGAACCCTTTGTAGCACCTGTATTTTTAAAAGTGTGTGAGGTCATGGGCAGTTATTCCAGACCATTGCATACATTTTTTTTCTCCCTGTGTCCACAATGCAAGCAGTTTGAAGCAGCTGAATTCCATGTCTGTCAGTATCAACTCTCCTGCTATTCCCAGTATTTCCCTTTCTCCCCTTATTTTACACTTCTCTTCTGCTGTCTTCCTGTTTAACTTTCTCCATAAATCTCCTGTATTTTAAATCTTCCTAAAAATGTTTTTATATTCTCCCCTGGTAAAGCAGGTGGCAATATGTAGAAAATTAGCTGTAATAAATCAGTTTGTAAATTCTATGTAGCAGGTTAGCAGCATGAGTAAATGTGGGATTTGTGAAAATACACATTAATTAAATACACATTAACACAGTGTTTACAACGGTCCTGTTTCTGCAGAGTTACATGCAGCTGTACATGAGCCTAAGGTCAGCATTCCCAATGAGGCTCGGTGGAAATGTGATCTCTGGAGCAATGGAGGGCTGTAACTTTGAGATGATGCTGATGTTGAGAGGACCCAGAACTAATAATGTAACATCAGTAACAGTATCAGCCCCACTAAATATTATGTGGCTCAGTGCAATCAAATCACCAGAGCCATGTTCCAACACCTAGTGTAAAGTCTTCCCCAGTGAACAAAATAAGTGTTTGGGAATAAAAATCTTTATTAATGCTGTGCATTGCATAAAACAATGTTGGCTGATATATTGGACAGTGTGTCCACAGATGTCTGCCATATTTGCAGATTTCAGACAGCTTGCAGTGCTATAATACCCATAAACAAAGAGCATTTCTCTTTGAATAATTAAAAGATGAATCACATTTGACATGATTGTTGGGTTGGAGACATACCTTCCTTTTAGAAGCCTCAGATTTTTTTGACATGTTTTTGAGCTTTTTGCGCAAATGATTTAAGACCTGCAAAACAGGGAAAGATATCACAGTTTAAGCTTGAAACAGCCTGTATAATGTGATAATTCTGCATTGACACACACACACACACACACACATACATACATTCACGCACACACAGAGGCCACTATTTTTAGAAACCCCTGCAAACCACACATTACATGATACACACACATACCCACAAGTATATGTCGGAACTGGTACGTTTTACAATAATTAAGGCAAATTTGCTTAAGCAGTGTGTGGACACCTATTATTTTCCTTTTTTTTGTGCACTGCATTTGAGCCACCATTTGGAAATGTGTACACACTGTCCCTCTTTCATCAAAGGTCACCAGATCTGATTGTAAATTGAGAGCATGCAATTTTCTCCGTCCAATTTGATATTCATCAGCTTCATTGTTGGTGTATCTTTGTGAGCTGACATCAGTCTGGGACGAGTGCAAGTAAATTTGAATGAAACAGTTAGAAATGCGAAAAAGTTTGATTTGAATTAAGTTAAAAATATCAACATAATGGCAATCCAATATTCATATTTATAGGTACACTGGAATAAAAATAATCACATAATCGCATGACAAAATCAAATCATACTACCACTGAAAATCAGTAAGCAGACAGTGCAGTCTTTGCTCAGTGTCAAACTCTGTCTACAAGCACAAACATTGGCTCATGAGCCTCTGAATTCTATTGTTTTATTGGGCTACAACCCAGTCTTCTTCATGTGCTTAGTGAAGATGGTATGCAAAATTGTTCATTCAAACTGAGCTTGAGTTCATGCACAAAACTAATACATCAGCTGTGTCATGTTAAAATGTTTTCATGGGCACTGAGGCAGTGTCATATAGGTGATTTCAGGTGCATGTGAGATGCATGTAAATGTAACTATATCATATTAAAGACTGATTTTATGTGAAACATGCAAGGTACATATCCATCTGTGTGGCACTCACCCTGGCATAACAGAAGGAGATGAGCAGCAGCGGCAGTACGTATCCAAACACGAAGGTACACACCACGTACGCCTTTCTGTGATGCGCCTGTGGCCAGTACTCCCAGCAGTAGGTGGCATTGTCCTCGCGCTCAATGATGCGCTGGTGGTAGGCAACGGGTGAGGCCATAGCGAGGGACAGCAGCCAAATAAGGAGGACTGCCAGAACAGCGTTCCGGGCCACACGGACAGATGAGGAGCTCCTGGCTCGCACGATAGCCACGTAACGGTCCACAGACATGGCAGAGAGGGTAAAGATGCTGACGAGCATGGACACAGTGAAGAAGTAGTGTACAAACTTGCAGGCAAACCCACCCAGGACCCAGGTGGGCAGCACATACACAGTGGCTTGGAAGGGCACACAGAACAGCAAGTAGGACAGGTCTGCCACGCTCAAGTTCAGGATGAAGATGTTGGTGGTGCTCCGGGCTCGGCCCGGGCGGGTCCGGGCTAGGACTGTGATCACCACCGCGTTCCCCAGCACACCCAGCATGAAGATCAGTGCAAACACCAACAGCGTTGCCACATTCTCAGCGCCCATCTCCAGAGACAGCTGAGCATCTGGTGCATTAGACTCATTTACAGAAGAGTTCATCATTACCAGGGATTAGTTCTCAACAATAAGACTCAATCTATGGTCTGATCTATGAATGTGTGAAGAACGTACTTTCATAAAACTGCACTAAGTGCCAGCAATGTGTTTGAAATGAACACTGGGTTTACTGATGCTGTTTGTAACCCCGCCCTAACTGTGTGTAGCCCCGCCCTTTAATTGCACAAAGCCCCGCCCTCAAGCCATCAAGCTTCTGCCTCATTTACAGCAATGGAGTCCATTGTGGTAAAAGCTAACTGCACACTGCTGGACCACTAGCTGTTGACAGCCACACCTTCTAACCACATGTAGGCTGCCCTCTAATGCACACAGCTTTTATTATTAATTCCATAAAGTCCTGTCAGTTAACAGCACGCAGTCTCACCCACTAAATGCTCCCCACTCTCCTCCAAGACACCATTAAATAACGGTGTACAAGTTCAAGACAAACCTCTGAAAACAAAGTGCTTCAAATTCACTTTTAATTTGCTAAGGCTGCAGCTTGTTAAGCAAAAACGTACACAGTATCAGTACATAGCCCTGCCACTAACTTCTCATAATTCCTCGTCAAAATTAGCACTCAGAGGGACATATTTATTTGATTAACTAATGCTGCAATTATCTGTGTGGGCCCCACCCTCTAACTGAACTGAAACCCTCTCACTAACTGTTTGTTGCAGAAGCCACTGAATAATGGAAACAACTGAGCCATCAACAGGTAAAACACAAAGGAAAATGAAGGCTAAATAACTGATAATAAATAATAATAATAAAAAGAAAATATTTCCAACAGAAATATATAAACGAGTGTGTTTCCTCTGGTTTAAATTAAGATATTTAAGCACAGACTGGAGGTTCTGTCTAGTTTCTGTGTCTGTGTTAAAGGAAGTCTCTCGGAAACATGTCTGTAAACCTGTTCCATAAAGAGGCCACGCTAAGCTGCTCAAGCATTTGTAAATGGAGCAGAACATCTACTCAGCTGCTGGTCTAGTAAACCTTAATGTATATGAATAAGGAAAATAAGCTCCACTCAGGACACCCCTTCACTCAGGACAAAATGAGTAAATGTGTCTTTCCAAAATAGCCATCCTTAAAGTACAGTGGTAGCAGCTCAATAGCTACAACTACTGAGGATGTAGTACTAGGAAAAGTAGCTGAAACAGCTGCCATCATGGAGATGTAAAAATGTGAAAGCAGAATGTGATTAAATGTTATTCCAAATAAAATGGAACTGAGTTAAAATATGTTCCTTTACTCATTAATAACAATAAAACATTTACAAATCCTCAGAGTTTGTTAACTGTTAATTTAGTGGTGTATGCATACTCGGGTCAGTTGTAAATAGTCACTACCCACCTCTATAGCCCACAAACTGCACCTTTAATCTCGTGCACCAGTTTCAGAAAGAGCAAGGGAGCAGAAAGCGTCCGGTTTACGCGTAAAAAAATAAATAAAACCGTTCACAACCTCGTGCTGCTCATTTCATCCTCCTGCTGGACGCACGCGCTCCTTTTGTGACTTTCAGTCACGAGCATACTCCCGCTTGTGTGTTTGTGTGGTGTGGAACGGTCCTCGCGCGTCCGTGGTGATCCAGGGTCTCTGTGTGCGCGCGTCCGATCAGTCCGCACCCTACTTATAGTCCCACCAATGCGACACGTCACCACACACACACACACACACACACACACACACACACACACACGCATGTGGGGGCTTAAGCTTACCTTAAAATGTAATGTTGTGGGAACCATCTTCTTGTCCTCACAGGGAAGACGCGTCCCCACAATTTGAGTAATGTTAGTGTATACACAGGTTTTATCTTCATTATATATCCACACACACGTACACACACACACACACACAGACTCAGAGGGAGAGAGAGAATTGTTTTTATAGACATGTGGATGATTTAAGTGAAACAGGATGGAGCCTGGGTGGAAAGATGGTGCTACAGCTAATGTTGATGCCACACAGCTCCAGGATCCTGGCGTCCTGGGTTCAAACCTCATGTTAGATGAGAGTATGTGAGGAGTGTGGTGTGTTTCTCTTACGTCAGAACAGTGGAATTGCGCTCTGTAAAACTAAGTTACAAATACGTTTCTAAGGAGAGTTTCTGTCTATTTTCTTAAAATAATCACTGATCCCCATATGACCCCATTCGAGCTGTTCTTAAAATCATACAGATTCATAAATATGAAAACAAATCACAGCATTTGAACACAGCAGCTGTCCTTCACACTGTGTGAAAATGTCGTATGAACTGATAGAAAAGCTTCAAAATGACTTAACAATAAAATCTTTTTACATTCAACTCTATTGAAATTTAAGAAGTTTTTTCTCCTGTAAACTTCCTCTTCTGGAGATACATGTTTCGTATCTCCATATCTCTTATGATATGAAAATCCAGATAAAAGAAGCAGGTAAGTTCATTGTTTTTCTTGTTAATGATCTGAAATTAACTGAAAGTCTAAAACCAGATTCTTTAAAAATACAAATAAAAAGTGTCCATCTTTTTCCTTTTTCTGAAACATGGATGTTTACTTGCTGTTAAGGCTCTTATACTTTTTGTCTCTTGTTCTCACTTTTAACAGAGCTGCTGGGCAGCAGGATGGATTTGGAACCTCACTCTGAAATAATTTGAGACATGACTCTGAGGAAGACCCTTTTGGCCACAAGGAGCATTAGGAGATTTCGTGCTAAAACATTTGTGAGGTTTTGTGCTGCTCTCTTATTATCACCACATGCTGGTGCTCTAAGCATTCGTGTTTTGCTGCCTCTGATATTCCAACCAAGACTGTGTGAGCTAGGTGCTGCTGGATCGGTGCTAGACTGGTTTAAGTCGTATTTAACAGATTGTAAGCGATTTGTCGGTCTCTCTTTGCATCATTTCTCCTCCACTCTCACCCAAGGGGTACCACAGATGTCAGTGCTCAGCCCTAATATGTTTCATTACTTACATGCCTCTGTGTGGTCAGATCATACCCTCATTTAATCTGGTCTTGTCTGACCAAATCTGTCATTAACCCTTCTCTTAGTAATCTTGAATTGTGTCTCTCAGAAATCACATACTGTATGAATCACAACATAAATCTAAACAGTGGCAAGACTGAACTATTCATGGCTGAACTCAGATGTGAACATCTCTCACTCTCTGTGCTGATGAGACTCTTACACACTAGCTCTCTTTATTACTGCAACTGTCTTCGAGCAGGCATGAGCTCCTCTATTTTACATAAACGGCAAATGATTCAAAACTCATTTCTAAGTTCAGTCTTCACTCACACCTGCTCACATCATGACATTATAGCTGTTCTCCAAAGTCTTCATCGGCAGCTTATAAATGACCACATTCCATACAAAATTACTCTGCTCTGATACGAAGCTCTTAATCGTGCAGGTGGATGTGTATGAGTTGTGAGATAAATAAATAAAAAAATAAATATTCTGACCCTGTGTTGTTTCTCTTATTAATCTATTTGAAGTGTTTTTATGAAAATAAATTGTCACAATGATATCAGGTGAGAAATGCAACATCATGGTTTAGGATAAACATCTGGATGAGGAAAGACTTCCCCCACAGAGTAGGACATTGGGTTCTGTTCCTGAGCAGAGAAGAGGAAAAGCTCTTATTTTGGTGCTGTTTTTATTTCATTATATTTTATTATATTTTATTTAGTTGGTCTGTTAAAAATACACCACAACAAAAATTCTAGAAAATATTGGATGATTTGATGTGACATTTTATTTAAATATGCTGCAGTAGTTTGCTAGAGAGCTTTGTTTTAGTGTGTGTGTGTGTGTGTGTGTGTGTGTGCGTGAAAATACATATCTAATCCGATATTTTAATGAGAACCATTGACTGGATTTAAGATTATTTCGCTTGCTAAAAGACCACTTTTTACACTGTGATCATACCTTTCACCTGGGCTCACCTGTCCAGGTATAAACAGGTCAGATTTGTGTCTTTTTGCCTTCACCTGTTTTACCCAGAGTCCACTTGAATGACCACAGGCTTCACTCAACTTAATGAGCACCTGTGTGATTGGCATCACGGAGCTGATGGAACAGATAAGCAGGTAATGTCATCTCCTTGCAGCAGCAGGAGCTGGGGATTCAGCTCAGAACACAGTGAAGCGTATATGTGTTTGGACAGTACTATGTTTTTCTGGTTTTGTCTTGATTCCTTCGGTTCATCTCAATTGTTTTTTTATAATGTTTATTCAAAAATTTTGCTGAATTTTCTCCCCAATAATGAATCATAACCAGTTCCTCCCATCAGTAAATACTCTTTGATCGCACTGTGCCACCGTCCTCAGGAGGATGGGGGCAAACCCACCACTTATTTTTGAATACAATGCCACTGAACAGCAGAATGCAAACTGCCTACATCTGTCACACCAGCTGAGCACCATGAGCACAGAGACAGGGAAAGGGAGGGCTATCTGATCCATCTGTATTGGAAGGCCAAACGTACGTTGCTGAAAGTACATTATGAGACTGAAAGAAAATGTTCCACAGCTCTTGGTTCTCTACAACTGTAATTTACATTTACCTTCACTCTAACTAAGGGGTCCTTTCCCAAACCATGAATACACATCTCCAGACATTTAGTCCTCTTACATTAAGACTATTATCCCCTTAGTCCAAACACATTCATTCAGACAAGACACGATTGGTGTCTAAAGTTTGATTCAGTTCAGCAGAAGAGCAAGATAGTAAACACAAAAACATAATTAGGAATTAAACATGAAGGACTAAGGGCAAGTTGATAACAAAGCAGATTATTCACTGAGAACTGGAAGTGGAATTAGTATTAAACATGACATGATACTCTCTGCTGTCCATGAGCCTAAAATCACATTGTCCAAAGCCTAAAATCCACCAGAACCCCCCGCTCTCCACCTGTTGATGCCATCAAATCCTCACAGCAAATGTTCCAACATTTTTTGTTATGTCTTCCCAGATAAGCAGGGAGTGTTTCTGCAGCACAGAAGAGCAAACTCTTGATTAATGCCATCAATTTGGAAAGCTAGACGAGCATGTGTCCAAATATATTTGGCCATATAGTGTTTTAATAGGTTTAGAATTTGTAAACCTAATTTCAACTACCCACAAAGCCTTGGGGGCACTCTGGGCACCATAGCAACCAGGGAGTTTGAAACTGTATCATCTGCTTATCAGAGAGAGAGAGATCAGGGTTTTTCTCTTTGTCATGTTCCATAATTGATGTTTTTGTTCCTGCTTACAATGCCCTTCTGTCACATTTAGATTTATAAGCACCCAAACACAGCCTCTGGTTTTATAATGCTTCATTGCTTTATAATATTTTATAATGTGCTCTAACAATGTAATGCTTTATAGAGCTCCAATAATGGGGTTTCACTTGCAGAAGGGTTTCTTTCTCACTAAAGTGAATGGAGAATGTCCTAAAATAATTATTTTCATATATAAATTCACAAGGACCGAGGTGTGCATTAAAGGTGATTGTAAGAAAAAAAACACTTTTTATAAAATTTAGAAGATGCTGTTCTCCAGTCAGTTTTCCCTCGAAACCAGTCTGATGTGTTTACGAAGCACCAGTATCTGTAAATCAGTCAAAGTCTCTCTCTCTCTCTCTCTCTCTCTCTCTCTCTCTCTCTCTCTCTCTCTCTCTCTTTCTAGACAAAGCAAGATGAGAATGTTGCTCTATTCCTGGTCCACGGGTGGATAATATTGACATTTTTGCTGTTTCGGTGGAAATGTCTCCAAACTCTGAAGACAAAACTAAACAACTCGAGTTACAAATGAGTTTCTGTGGTAATAAAACTTCAGTTAAACTTGTACGAACGGTTGTAATTTACCCCTCAAATACACGGTTCCACCTTAAAAGACAATTAGCTTCTGAGTGTAAACAGCCAGCGGGAACTGTGATTACCCACAAATATAGACGTTCCCTTTAAATTGGCTATCGCTCATTTCATACAGTTGTTTTCATAGATCCCATATCTTATGTTTGTTCTTCACTCATTCATTCATTCATCTTCTTTAACCACTTCATCATGATGAGGGCCACAGTGCATCCTGGGTGCAAGGCAAAAACACACACTGGATAGGGCACTATTTTTCTTGCAGAACATAGTGATTATGTGAGATCAATCTTTAGGGAAGCTCTTGATTAACTTGAAATGAAGACACTTAAAGGTGCAATGTGTAAGTTTTAGTGACATCTAGTGACGATGTTGCATATTGCAAACAAATTAGTAGCCCTCCCTCACCTCTTGCTTTCCAAGCTGTCACTGCAACATAAAAACATCAAAGGCTCTATCCAGAGCCATTGTTTTGTTTGGTCGTTCTGGGCTATAGAATCATGAGGCACGACATGGGAGCCCTTCTCTGTTGGAAGAGGACCCGATCCCTATGTAGAAATGACGGGCTTGTTCTTGTTCATAGTCACAGCTTATTTTACACAAATGAAAGCAGTTTTGTATACTCTATTCACTTTCTGCTAATCAATACCCCACTAATGTTTAAACATCTTTAAAGCCAAACTCAGGATTACAACAAGCTTTATCATGACGTTACACACCACTCTCTATCTCCTGTAATTGAACAGACTTAACACATACTAAACTCAGGCACTGCCCCTAACAATACAAAAGCATTTCGTTTTATTTATATTTGTCTCCACAGCAAAGTTTTAACCAAACACAGACCTTCATGTTTTCTCTGTAAGGCAAAAACCTCAACGTGTACCTAGAAAATTAAGTACATTTTTATAAAAATATATATTTTTTGTGAAGGTTTTGTTGTGAAAAAATCATCAGCAGTAGACACCAGAAAAAAATGCACTACTACTATTGTCTGTTTATTAGGTTTCCTCCGGGTGACTGTTTGTGAGGAGTGTGGTGTGTTCTCCCTGTGTCTGCGTGGGATTCCTCCAGGTGACTGTCTGTGAGGAGTGTGGTGTGTTCTCCCTGTGTCTGCGTGGGTTCCTCTCACGCTCTAAAACACATGTTGGTAGGTGGATTGGAGACTCAAAAGTGTCCATAGGTGTGAGTGTGTGAGTGAATGTCGCCCTGTGAAGGACTGGTGCCGCCAACAAGGTGGGTACCTGCCTTGCAACCAGTGATTCCAGGTAAGCTCCAGACCCACCGCGACCCTCAACTTGATAAGGTTTACAGACAATGAATGAATGAATATATCTTGTTTTGCTTGTAGTGTCCAGTAGGATGGTGACCAAAGTCAAGAAAAAAAAGTGCCTTAAATATCTGAAATGTGTGCTGAGTGCTGACATCACATCATGTAATAACCTCTGGGTTCTCATTTCATACCCAAAATGATCTCACCATTAATATGGTCACAATATTTATAATACCGATATTGTATTTCTCTACTGTTTAGTACCTAGACTGTGTGGAGCTGTTTTTTCATATGAATAAAACATTGTTATTCTTTTAAAAGCATTGTTAAAAGCGTGTATGTTCCTGATCTGCTCCATTATCCTTGATCTCTGCAGCAGAAAATCATTACCACAGTTCCCCCATGCCACTTCAGCCCACCGCTGCTTTGTTAATGTCCATAGTGTGTGTATATGTGTGTGTGTTTAAAATTTTATTATCTAGAGTTTCAACACAGCACATTATTCTTTAGTTCAGAGTTCAGTTAAATTTGTCACTGATAAATTGTTATTTACTAACAGTACCAATCTGACCGGTCCAGGCATGACCTCCATAAGACCTCTGAAGATGTCCTGCGGTGCCTGGAACCAATTCGCTAGCAGCAGTTACTTCAAGTCCTATAAATTGCGAGGTGGAACCTCCTTGGATCTGACTTGTTGTTCCAGCACATCCTATAGATGCTGCACTGGACTGAGATCTAGGGATTTTGGAGCTAAATCAGTAAATCAACTTCTTCACGTTGTCATTGACCTCAAAACATTCCTGAATGATCTTTTGCCGGGGCATTATTTTATTAAATAATATTGCCGTTAGGGGGTGACAGGGTGGTGCTGCAGGTAGTGTACCTGTCACACCGTTCCAGTGTCTTGGGGTTGTGGACTCGAGCCCTGCTTCGGGTGACTGTCTGTGAGGAGTTTTTTTTTGCCCTGTGACTTCGGGTAGGCTCCGGACCCTGATTTGAATAAGCGCTTGTGAATAAATGAATGAATATATTTGCAGAGTAAGTCCTCTGGGTTTACATTTACACCACACTTGACTGTCTTTTCTTTTCTTTTTTTATTTTTTTTTTTATTTCGATAATTCCACAATCATTTTTTCACACAATTTGCACATTACCTGCATGAAACAATATTCAATATTGTTGAATATTCTAACGATATTCTTACAGACATTTATAGAGCAGATATGTATGTGTAACAACAACAGGATTTACTGAACATTACGTAGAGTTGTGTGTGTGTTTAAGAGATATGTGTGTGAGATAAGAGAGAGAGAGAGAGAGAGAGAGAGAGAGAGAGAGAGAGAGAGAGAGAGAGAGAGAGAGAGAGAGATTTTTGAGTGTGTAGGTCAGATAATTTCACAACTATTTCTTCCTGGATTCCTAGATTTTGTTTCAGCACGACTTCAGTTTTTATTACTTCATTTATGTCTGTGTTGAAATGCAGCTGTAGGGGGTTTAGGTGTGTAATGTTTGCTGATTCACTTTTGTATGCACCACTTTGTCTCGTTGTGCTTTTGACTCTGAGAGTCACTGTCTCTTACTGCGTCACTGACTTGACTCATTGGTAAAAATGCCTATGGGGTACATAGGACATTAATGCATTCACAGACTCTGCTCTTCTGTGAAGGGTTTACAACAGCTGTTGGAACATTGTTTTCAGGATTAGATGGCATGAAATTAACTGAGGTCTGGTACTGATCTTCCCTCCAGAGTGTCCCTTTCTTCATGAACTAAATATAGTTTTCTTGTGAAAATTATACTGGATTTCAGATTTAAAAAGCTTTGATTTAAGGTGATGTACTATACCCCTTTTTCTACAAATGAACACAGTTCTCAGGGCTCAGTTCTCACTGTTCTCCCCTTTTAAAACAGCCCTGTTCGGAAGCCCTGATCCTTTAATTGGTAATGAGCCACTCCTCAGCATCCACCTACCCACCAAGTGCACACTGGGTTTTTCATCATAAGTGCCTTGCTGTAAATTCTACCTCTTACTACACATGCATTATTCACACAACGGAAAGTCACAGATTCTATAATTAGTGTTTTCTCCATCTAGAGGACACTAGTTTTCCTGCTGAGCTGAGAGATGGAATTGCTCACGGTGGACAGTAAGGCCTGGTTTACTGGGCTCTGTTGCCATTGTTATATAATGACTTCAATCGTTATTATGTTTAGAGATTTAATCTACAGTACCAATATAATACATACATATATACATACATCTTCTTTTCTTTTCTTTTTCCATTTCAAGGTTGCGGTGTCCAATATAATTTACAATAAAATTATATAAAATATACTAATATATACGAATATAACGGTGGCGCAGCAGGTAGTGTCTCTGTCACACAGCTCTAGGGTGACTGTCTGTGATGAATGTGGTGTGTTCTCCCTGTGTCTGCGTGGGTTTCCTCCGGGTGACTGTCTGTGATGAATGCGGTGTGTTCTCCCTGTGTCTGCGTGGGTTTCCTCCGGGTGACTGTCTGTGATGAGTGTGGTGTGTTCTCCCTGTGTCTGCGTGGGTTTCCTCCGGGTGACTGTCTGTGATGAGTGTGGTGTGTTCTCCCTGTGTCTGTGTGGGTTTCCTCCGGGTGACTGTCTGTGAGGAGTGTGGTGTGTTCTCCCTGTGTCTGCGTGGGTTTCCTCCGGGTGACTGTCTGTGAGGAGTGTGGTGTGTTCTCCCTGTGTCTGCGTGGGTTTCCTCCGGGTGACTGTCTGTGAGGAGTGTGATGTGTTCTCCCTGTGTCTGCGTGGGTTTCCTCCGGGTGACTGTCTGTGAGGAGTGTGGTGTGTTCTCCCTGTGTCTGCGTGGGTTTCCTCCGGGTGACTGTCTATGAGGAATGTGGTGTGTTCTCCCTGTGTCTGCGTGGCTTTCCTCCGGGTGACTGTCTGTGAGGAATGTGGTGTGTTTTCCCTCCAACACACATTGGTAGGAGGATTGGAGACTCAAAAGTGTCCGTAGGTGTGAGTGTGGGTCCTGTGGGTCCCCCCAGAGCAGGGCTCTACATCTTTGGTGGACTGGTATGATTGACTAATATGCAGTTTGTGACAGAAGTGTAAATTATCTGTATGTGTTTATTCACTGCTTGAATTACCACAGAAACTCCTTTCTAACTCGAGCTGTTTAGTTCTGAAGCACTTTCACTCAGCGATTTCTTTCTCTCAAATGTGGAATCAGTTCCTCCTTAAGTAACAGCAAAGATAAGTCAAGAAGGTTTTCTCCAGTGACTTTATCCAAACAGAGGTTAGTGCTAGAGTTTCAACGTCACCACAATCCATAGGGCACCTTTTTTGGGAAGTGGAATGATGTGTGAAGTTTTCCAGACTGTAGGGACAGTATGTGTGTCTAATGACTGCTGGAAAATGGGCTGCTACACCGGGGCCGTTTACTCTCCGTATGTATGTATGTCTTTACAATAAATGATCTTGTCAGGGCCAGCAGCTTTGTGTGTAGTTGTCTGAAGATCTATAGCTACCGGTCCCACTGAGATACCACCCCTTACTCAGGCATCTCTCTGTCTTCAGCTCCTCTCTGCATCTAGCGGAGCTCCTTACGAATCCAAACCTGGGGGAAAAACAGGCGTTTCATTTATTTACAGATGCCAACTCATGACTAGTCACTGTCCCAGCTGTCTCCTGTGATCCTATATGTGCTTCTGATTTTACCTCTCAGTTCTGTCTTTTCTCTGCAGCTTCACTTCATCCTTTTTTTTGTTCCTTTAGGTTCCTTCAGTTTGTTTCGTGATGATTAAGGTCAGGATTGGGGTAGGATAAAGACCAGGGTGAGAATTAGGATCAGGTTTAAGTGTCGTGGTAATGGTTAAAGTAATAAAGATTAGGATTAGGGTAAGTGTTAGGATTTTAGAGGATGGTATCTATGGTTTAGAGTGTGTTGTGTTTCTCAGATGTTCTTTACCTGTTTACCATGTTTATGTAGAACGTCTCGTGCACGTCACAGGGCACACACACTCTCTGTCTCTCACAGACACACACACACAGACACACAGTGCTGATAACGACGGCGCGTGTTCTGACTCGCGCTCGAGAGCCCCACCCCTCAAAAACATCTACTACCTAAAGCAGGAAGCAAAACACATATTTCACACAGACGTCGTATACACACACACACGCACGCACGAGACGGTGAGAAGGATCAGGAGCGGAACGTCCGCGCGCTCACGGTACGTATAAACAAAGACAACAATAATACTTCATCACTAATATATCACTGTTTACTGACACGTAGAGCAAAGAGCGCGCTCAGAACGATGCACGTGAACATAGTGGTAATAATAATACTAATAACAATAATAATAATACACGGTCTGCGCTGTAGAGTGCTGCTGGGGTCTATCCCGAGCACTGTGTTTTTCTCTTGCTCTTATTTCTTGTTTCTCACAACCATTTATCGGTTATATCCACGGTATCGATCGGATTGGTTGGTGCATGCAGCTGATTGGCTCGTGGCCGGAACAAACAGAAGCTCGAGACCAGCCTTGAGCCCGTGCTTGGCATTAAGTCCTAGTTTAGATGATTTTTTAGGTCGTGCTGTGGTTGTGTTTTGCTGGAGATGCTTCGGGATCCTTCTGCTTTTCACCGAGAACAAAAACACACGCAAACAGTGCAGCAGCAGTGTCTCAACTTCCGGCTGCTGCAAGGCCTTTGGGGTTCGACCACATCCACACAGTTCTCTCTATCTCTCTCTGTGTGTGTGTGTGTGTGTGTGTGTGTTGGGGAAGCGCACATGGGTGATACTGAGAGTTAAAACAGCAGGTTGATGTGAAAATACTCAGGAAAGTAGAACTATTTGACTTGAGTAAATGTCTCTCTCTCTCTCTCTCTCTCTCTCTCTCTCTCTCTCTCTCTCTCTCTCTCTCTCTTTCAAGACGTAGAATAGCTTTATTGACATGACTGTTATAAGAACAAAATATTGCCAAAGCATTCCAGCAAGAAAAATATAACATAGTGAATGAAGGTAATTATTTAAACAAAATCTTTTTGGCAGCATTTGCAAAAACATACATATGTTTTCTCTCTCTCTCTCTCTCTCTCTCTCTTTGTCTCTTTGTGTGTGTGTGTTGTTGTGTGTAATGGTGGCAGACAAGATTCCACAGTGCTATATCAAGCTGTGCATAGAACCCCATGCTTCAATAACATCACTTTATTGTGGTAAAACACTGACTGCAATAAAAGACTGCGTATGGTGAGGTCAGTGGAACTTCTCAAAACATCCAGCTTCTATCATCTATCGATCACTGAACTAAAATAAGAAGCTAGCTAATGCTCCAAAGTGAGTGGTGTGACACAGTCATGGAGCAAAAACACACCATCTCATCTCACACACACACACACACACACAAAGAAAAGAATAGTAAACATCACATAAACAAAATAAAAAGGGTCCAGGACAAGAGCTGTAAGCCACAGCAAAAAAGAAAAAAAAAATCAAACTCAAAAAGGATAATTATGAGCCAAATTAAAATAGAAGTGAGCAGCTACTTACGTCTGATTTTTTTTTTGCCTTTTAATAGTAAATTAAGCCAGCTTTTATAATGTGAAAAAAAAACATTGTTATTGTTATCAGCACCTCCCTCAGTTTCGACTCTGCTATGAGCGCAGATGACATCACTCCATACCAGAGTATGACAGCAAGTTACTGTATACAAATCAACGAGCCAGTGCTGCTCTCATACCAGAGGATAGTGTCTACTAGCAATTTTTGATGCATTGGTCGCTGCACTGTGGTTATTGGAGATAAACACAATGCAGCAGAGCCCCACCCCTCATCTAAATTTCCCCCTGTAACACCATTTTACTTCATAGCATAGTTCAGTCAGAGGTGGGATAGTTGAATCTCAGGGCTGTAGTTGCCCATTGAAAATACAAAACAGTAGGCGATGAGTACACTATCGTATATAGACACAATGTTTAAATAAAAATGTAACACTTTCTATTTAAATAAAATAGAACCAGTGTGTCCTTGATTCAGTTGTCTGCATTTATATTAATACAAATGTTATAAACCCTATGACTGCTTTCAAAACATGTTTCAGAAAACGTGGTAAATAGAAAACTGTTGCAAGAAAATTGAAAAATCTGGCCACCTTTGGACTAATGCCAAAGGTCTTTTCTATTTATCTCCCTCTTGTTAAGTCAGCACTCACTTAAAAAAAACTTTAACTGTTTGAGCCAGAAGTGTTTAAAAAAATCAATAAATTGGAAAAGAGAATGGATTGAATTACTTGCTGAAGCTACAAACCCTGTTCGCCCAAGAAGTCGAGCTTGTTTTTAGTAAAATGGCATAACAATTTTTTTTGTCATTCTCTTGCGCATATATTTAAATGAAACACGTGCAGAAAATATTTCCAAAGGCTGTCACTCACCAACGTGATTTTATTTTGTAAATATAAACAAACTTGTATGTTTTGGACAGAGGCATGTATAATTGTGTGCTTCATTTTCCTTTTAAATTCCAAGCTGTAGTCTTTTGGGAACTGAGAAAACAAATGTTTGAAGTTTCTTTTTGAAGAGAAGTGTTATTTCTTTGCCAATTCTTACCTGGTACAAGACTTCAGGGTGTTCAACAGTCTGTGTAGCTAGTGTTTCATTCTCCTCTTCATGATTCAGTACAGGAGACAGATCTGAACAGCAAGCAGGCCAGTAAATCACATGCATGTGTCTTTGAAACCAGTCTGTTGTAGCATGTACAGAATGAGGCTGGGCTTTTTCTTGCTGAAATAACCATGGACTTCCCAGAAAGAGTGGTCGTCTTGATGACAACATTTAGCTGTTTCACATATGTCCTGATGTTTTCGTGGCATTTTCATACCAATATATACCTCCACATCAGTGGTGCACACACATAATGCAAGTCACCTATGCAGTGTGAAACGATGTACGTCATACATCATGCTCCTTTCGATGATAGCTCTGGTATTGTCTCTTTCATGTATGGCACACAGAACTAGATGTCTGTCTATGCAGAATAAAAGCTGACGTGTAATCTGAGCACGTTTTTCAGATATGTTTCAGATCACTTGAGATAAAATGTGGCCCAGCAACAGAGAATGGGTAAATGTTGCCCAAACCTGTGAAAAGCTGTGTGAAGCTAATTTAGATTTGGAATGAGGTTGGCTTTTATTAGAAAGGAAATTCATCCTGAAGCATGGCTCCAAATAACAAACAATAACAATAACAAGTAATAAACTATCAAGTTGTAAAGAAAATAAATACAAACCACCCAAATAATGCACTCAACTAAGCTGGCAGTAAGAATGAGGATCTGCAACAGAAGATTGATTGGAATTACATACAGGATTTTTTTTTTTAATAATACAATATATTTGAGCTTAATTTGTTACTATGTTTTATGTGTAATTATATTTTACAATTAATTCCAACATGTGATTAGAGTGGTACTTCTACAGCTAAACAGGAGCTCTGAGGTTTTCATTGAGTTGTGTTTGCATGTCTGGGTTTGGCTTTTGTAATCTTTCTCTCTATGTTTGTGTGTGTGTGTTGAGTGAGTGAGTGAAAAAGCCTGTAATCATTAATCAGGGACGATAGCATAGGCTAGGCTAATTCACACCTGTGCAGGTACACTTCCTGATGTGGTATGACTAAGCATGTGTGTGTAAGAATGTGTGTTGAGAAGGGTGTGGTTGACAAATGAGGAGAAATCTCCCTTCTCCTGGAATTATTAATGTAGTGGTCTACCGCTTTAATGATATACATTATACATTCACCAGTCAGCCAGAGGAAGTACACCACTGACAGATGAAGTGGATAATGTTGATTGTTTGGTTGCAGCAGTATCTTCCAGGGGGAGGGATAATAGGCAGCAAACGAACAGTCAGCTCTTAAATTAGTAGCTGTGTCCCAGTTGCACGCTTACTAGTAATTCTAATAAATACTGCACTTCACAGATAATAAAACTAATAACATTTAGGGTTGCTTTCCCAGACAGGGGTTAAGCCTAGTCCTGGACTACACAGCTTTTTTATTGTTATTTTTACATTGAAAGAAGGATTTATTCAAGGGGTCTATTCCACAACGAAGGATTTCTCAGTTAGCCAGCTAACTTAAGCCCAAAGTCAAGCCTGTCTGATAGGACCATAACTGAGGGCGATACCTGTTGGATAGTCCTCAACTTTGGGCTTAAGTTAGCTGGCTAACTGAGAAATCCTGCTTTGTGGAATACCACCCAGGACCCGCTTAATCCCTGTCTGGGAAACCACACCTAAATGTCGTGATGCGTGAAGAAACTAAGGCTTGTTTTAGCCAGTCCCACACACAAACTACTGTAAGAAAAAATGCATAAAAAATGAATGCTGGCTTTGACAGCAAGGTATATGAAAAAAAATGCATTGCAGGTTGCTGCGTATAACGCATTCACACTTGTAGCAAACAGTGTGAGCTGCATGTTCTGCATGTTTTAGGAATGGGGTGGAGCTTGTGCAGCATGTGCAGTAGATACAGCATGATACTGTGAAACATTTGTGGCTCTATTAACAGATGCACAGTTTATACTAGGGGCAAGCAGGATGAAGTCAGGGTAAAGTCCAGGACAAATGTTACGGTTGCTTGCATTCACACTTAAATCTCCTCTGAGTAAAGTCTGGAGAATGTCTGTGTGACCATTCATATGTGAAAGTGGCTCATGAATAATCCTTATAGAAAAGCATCAAATTAAATGGGATGCTCTGCAGCAGCTACATTCACCCCAGCCTGATGCCTTGGGCTGAGGAACAGCAGAACTGTGTTCTCTGCCCTGATGCATCTATATCGAGTGCATTTAAGGTGACATAAGTCTGTCCCAAAACCTAGTGAGCTGCCCACGTTGCCAGGTGTTTAAGTAGGCAGCGTTCTAACAGATGTCTGTCCTCATGAGGCAGATTATTGAGCTGATGTAGGGCCAATACTACAGATTTTTGTCTTCTGTTTTTTTTAGTGATTTTAATTATTTTGCCTCTGGGCGAAGAGGGAAATAGATGGTAATTGTGCTTGCCTTGCATCCTGGAATTGCCTTCGTGCCTGTGGAAGGGTTCAGTGCTGCCTTAAAATTCGGCCTGATTATGGTATCTCAGTAGGCAGAGTATTTAAGGTGTCTTCAAATTGGGACAGCCCACGTGTCGGGAGCACACACCATGGCGTAAAATGTAGACAGCTCACTAAGTTTTGGGACAGACCTGATATTAATGAGTCCAACTGCCATAAAATCCTCACAGAAATATTTCAGCATGTCTCATATTAATGCCCAAGACGATAACACAAAACCACTTCGATCCTGACACTGTCTGAGATGGTGTGTAATGATACCTGGGTTTTTATGAATCTGATAAACAGGAAACTAAGAGGCAGATGTGAAAGCTTGGTGCGTGAGAAGTCGGGAAACTGCACACCATAACAACTATTTAAAACTTCATCTCACATGCACACACTTGTAAATACCAGGTGTTGTATGTATATAAGCTAAGGGAGAAAAAAAACACCAATACACAATCAGACACAATCAGTTCAACTTACCTTATTTGTGCTTTAATACCATTACAGACTGTAGTGCATCTGTTAGTCTGCATCCTATATGTCCAGACATATTATTATCTATTATTAACTAACAAAAATATATATATATATCACATTCTAAAATTTGACATAAGAAGTAACACAAAATCATTCATTCCTTCATTCATTCATTATCTGTAACCGCTTTTCCAATTCAGGGTCTGGGGCCCAACCGGAATCAATGGGGCGCAAGGCAGGAACACACCCTGGAGGGGGCGCCAGTCCTTCACAGGGCTCACATTCACGCACACACACCTACAGACACTTTTGAGTCGCCAATTCACCTACCAACATGTGTTTTTGGAGCGAGAGAACACACAGACACAGACACAGAGAGAACACACCACACTCCTCACAGACAGTCACCCGGAGGAAACCCACGCAGACACAGGGAGAACACACCACACTCCTCACAGACAATCACCCGGAGGAAACCCACGCAAACACAGGGAGAACACACCACACTCCTCACAGACAGTCACCCGGAGGAAACCCATGCAGACACTGGGAGAACACACCACACTCCTCACAGACAGTCACCCAGAGGAAACCCACGCGGACACTGGGAGAACACACCACACTCCTCACAGACAGTCACCCAGAGGAAACCCACGCGGACACTGGGAGAACACACTAGCACAAAATCAAAATGGCCGATTTTATTCCATATTCACTGATGTAGGCAGACCACATAAACAGACAGAGTAGGTTGTAGGATTTTGCTATGTGTGGGTTGGTAGGCTCCAGATCCCCAAATTAACGTGCTAAAGTCCAGAAAAATGAAATATAGTCTTGTTTTATAAGTCATGGTCTTTTTCTATATAGTATTTTATTATGGGACAGCAGCATGGAGGTGTATAAACATAACAGCTATACCATTTAAGGGGGAATGGAGAGTTCATATAAGTTTGCGAGACACCAGCTTTAGATTTAACTTATTTTGTAATAAGTACACCAGACTAGCAAAGTATTCACTACAGTGAGTTTTCCTTTCAGTTTCAGTTCTGATTCCTTTTTTATATTTTAAGTTTTCTCATCTATCTTTAAAAGATTAAGCAATTTTAAGATGATTATTAGAAAAAGACTCATGTCAGCACATAAGGAGAATATTAATCATTTCCATTTGCTGTGTATTTTAAGATTAAAACAGGAGAAGAAAAACTTTCACAGTGATGGTAATCTCAAGGGAACATATTCAGTACTTTTAATTAGGGAACATAACTTTACCATATCCTGTATTAATTTTAGCCCCATTTCATCTCCAGAACAAGTATTTTGTTATTTAGTTTTACAAAGTTCTTTAGAGAAAGTTAAAGAAATATTCACCTCTCATTCTGGAGAATGTAATGTACCTTTAGGGAACACAACTGGACTTTAACACCAACAGTTGTCTTTAATAGTGGAACAACAAAATGCACCTGTGTGGTGAGTGGAGTTGTTAAAATGGTCAAAGAGTGTAGAATATTTTTATGCAATGTTCTGTTGGCAACGCAGTGTGCAACATAAATGGAAACATTTAAAAAAGCATCTCTGACCAAACTAATATAGCAATGTTCAACCAGTTTAATCTCATGTCATATAATTAGCTGAAATTAATCTTAAAATAGTAGCTGCCACATTTTTTTAGACAAAACACACACACACACACACACAAATGTTAATGTTTTCAGTGATGGGCTAAAGTGTATTTAGAACAGATCGGAGGGAGATACTGCCAGATTATATGCACACACACACACACACAGATTTCTTATCAGCATTATGCAGATGGTTCCACACCCGGCACACACACACACACAGAATGTGGGATGGACATGTTGCACATAGCTACAATTGTGACAAGGCCAGAGTTGATTTTAGAGATAAATTACTAAAAGCTTGTGGACAGGTGCTTATCCAGTGTTTCTTCTGAAATGAAGGGTGTTAAATTGGGAGTTTGCTCTCCTTTGGAACAATGTCCTGTTGAGGCTTTACATTCAGTGTAGATACATTGCAGCGAGAGTTTGATAACATTCAGTCACAAACTTCAGTGAGGTCAGGTGCTCATTTTGGATGAAGTTCTCAATCACAAACCCTACTCCTGTTTATACAAAATGTATTGGACGGCGCTCCCTCACTCCAGAGAGTGCAGTCCCACTGTATCAGAGTTCGGTGCTGGGGACTCTGTACCCCTCTATCCCACGTTTGGCATTGGGCGTGGTAACTTCAGGCTTATGAGCGTCCTACTGAGTGTGTGTTTACCAAGCGGTCTTTGTGCCCGTGGAACAGTTGTTTTGGCCAGATGCTACACTGTGTGTGTATGTGTGTGTATGTATGTGTGTGTTTGTGGCAGTGAGAGTGACAGTGTTATATAATCCACTCAGCCTCATGCAGCCCAGAGCAGCTGCTCTTCCTTTACCCACACGCACAGACACGCGTACGCACACACACTTATAATGCTTACTATAGCCGTGCGTGTGCGTGCATGCTTGTATGACAATTTAGCTCCTTTCAAAGTTTCAATGAGCTAGTCAGTGTGGACACGCATTCCCCTGGCATTTCTTCTGAAATGAATGGTTAATAATAAGGAATCTTTTTCCCTGAGCAGTGTTAAAGCTCCTGCTTTTCTGGAAAGATGTGGGAACATGGCTGTGAGGACTTGATGGTGTTTAGCCACATAAATACGGGTGGATGTTTAATTCTGTATCACCAGTACCACTCAGAGTAATCCCAGTCTCTAGAGAACAGCGTTCTACTGCTCCACATTCCAATGCTGTGGCATTTATTCCCATCAAACCCAAGCTTGGCATTGGCTGTGGTGCTCCAGGCCAGAGTGCCCCATTTTGTAAAATGCTTTTCTGTGGAGATTATACAAATTGGATGTATACTATAATGTCACATTACAGTAGCTGAATTCATGTATGTGAAGGAGGGGTGTCCTCCTTGCTGAACATATAAAGCATGTTTTGAAATCTGTGTGTATAGTCTATAGATTATTATGCAATGGCTGTAGATCAGAGGGATTACGTTTAAAAAAAAAAAAAAAAAAAAAAAGTTAAATCTGTTCCTAGAAAAGCACACATCAAATGGCTTAGACAAAGTTTCCCTCAGCTTTAATCCCCATCTCTGAGCCCTATAGAGAAACAGAGAATTAATTCCAACTGGATTTGATGTATATTTGATCTGGGTTTGATTAATTTTTGGATGTGGAGTTTGGCAGTGGACACAGCGCTCAATGTTCAACACGTTTCTGCGTGTGAGACATGCCCTGGACGCTTTTGTTTTATGAGAAAGCAAGGAAGTAAAAGGCTTTCTGAAGCATTTTGTCCTCTGTTATTAAAGAAAGGACAGATAACATGCTGCTGTAAGTATCCTTGTCCTTCCTTTTTGTGTTTGTTTGAAGCTTGTAATGTTCAATTTTTAAGGGGTGTTACATTTCCTTTGTTTGAACATGTGACTTCCAGTTTATTTTATGCCTAAAAATGTATAGACATCCCATATAAAGAATGAATTCCGCTACTTTAAGGTGTGCTGTATAATCTGCAAAGTCACCATACTCAATGCCAAAGGGTTTCGTACAATATGCTTTACAAAACAGTATAGAAATATTAAAGTAATAGAATAGAAAGCAGGTAAAATATAAAAGACACATAAAACTGTGCAATAAAAGAAAGGACAAGATTCAACTGAAAAATGTTCCTGTGATCTAGTGCCTTTTTGCATAAATAGTTAGAATTAATTAAATAGTACGATTATAAAACAGACAAAAGGGTGATAGTAAGTTGCCCAGTTGACCCTAGAACAAATTAGAAATGTAAAAGATATAAATGTAGGTTTGAAGATTGCTTTATTTGCAATAATGTTCCTCTACACTGAGTCTAAAGCCTAGAGGAGACTGAAGACTAGAGGATGTTATTGGAACAGAATCTTAATTAATGCTCGTCATTTCTGAAGAAATGCTGGTTGAGCAGGTGATAAAACTTTTGGTGCACTCAGAGCTGTCAGAAAGAGTGTAGTTTATGGGATTTAGCAGCACTTTACAGCTCTGTGCTGTGAACTTCTCCTTATCTCTTCAGCAGAATGTGGAGATTAGCGTTCTACTCAATGACGCGGCAAGAACAGGGAATGGAGTGGAATACTAAAAACAGCTGAATATTTTGATGCGTTAAAGATTGAATTTAGAACATTTCAATTTTTTAATTTAATTTTTTAAAACACTTTTTCTGGACGGGCGACCTGTGTTCCAGCCCTGCGACAGTGATTCCTCATGGGTTTAGGACCCACCGTGATCCTGAACAAGATGAAGTAGTTACTGTAGATGAATGAATGGATGTATAGATTAGTAATTAATTAATCAAACCTCGCTTTAACTCCATGTATTCTACACTCTCAGAAATAAAGTACTGTAGATGTGCATTGCCACTAAAGGGTGTGTGTGTGTTTAAAAAAACAATATAATTATACTGAATACAATTATGTTAAAAGATCCCATGACATGCAGAATTTCCACACAATCACAGAAGACATAACAGGGCTAATACTAAAAATGTGTTTTATAGTAATACATCATCGCTGTCCACTTATAAACATGTATCTCTGTGTTTGTGGATGTTGAGTTTTCTACATCATTTGAACACAGCAGCCATCCTTCACACTGTGTTAAAATTTGATGATGAACGAACCAATAGAAATGCTGCAAAATTACTAGCAAACAAATCCTTTTAAAATTCACTTCAATTGAACGTTAAGAAGGTTTTCTCCGCCTCCTGTAAAGTTACTATTTTGGGAGATGCATGTTTTCAATTGGACAGTGATGATATAGGGATCTATTATAAAAAAAAACAAAAAAAAAACAAACATATGTAGTAATATCCCCAGTGGTGGATGAAGTACACAAACCACGTACTTGTGTCATCATTTATTTCATTCTTCTTTTGTATCACCATCACTCATTCAGACTCCTCCTTTATCCTCACGTCACTTTTCTTAGCCTTTCTCTACCTGTAGTACACAACTGTGGGGGATGATATTATTATTATTATTATTATTATTATTATTATTATTATTATTATTATTATTATTATTATTATCCTTATTATTAAAGCTAGTTATTCTTTCCAGTCAGTGTCTATATTACTTTTCAATGCACGCATCTGATATAAAAAGCACATTTCAAAATGTTAAATTGCAGTTTAAATCAAAAGTTTGATCCTCTTCACTCTTGTAACAGTCCCTACTTTTCTGGGAGGCCTTGCAGTAGGTGTTGGGACATTGTTGTGAGGATTTGATGCTATATCAGCTATATTACTATTGGTGAGTTCATACCAAAGCTATTGGATGGAACTCTGTCACTCCAAACTACACAGCTCCACTGCTCCTAAGGACAATGATAGGGTGCTTTATACTCATCTGGTGATACACATCTCTTTTCAATGGGCATGTGGACCTTAGCTCATGTGCAGTGTTTCTTTTCCTTTGATACCGTACTATGGACATTTTACATGCAAGAGTTGGTGTGTCTCTTGAAGGGCCTTTAAAATCTCTGTTAAAACATTAAGAAGAGTTTATTTTCTACGATCCACACTTTGTCCATGTTGTACAGGTCAGGGAATGTTAGCTTTTGCTCAGAAGAAAAATCTGCTGGAGGCTAAGAGAGCTTTATTCCTTCAATCTGTTCAACAAAGTCATTTCCCAGACTCACTCACTCACTCACACTCACACACACACACACACACACACACTGATATTGCACAATAGCCCAGTGGAACATGCCAAGACATGTAAGACACAAACATTGCATAATAGTAAAAGAGAATAAATCGTGTGTGTGTGAGAGAGAGAGGCAGTATTTCAACTTGAAACTTTATCTGAAGCATTAAAAAATGTTCACTTTTCCCTTTACTTTCTATTAAATAAAATGGCACCACTACAACATATGGACACAATAGTCCTAGAGTATTTACTGCTTTTCCTCTGAATATTTCAGTGAGAATTTGATTGCATATAAACCTTTGTGAATGAAGGTCCTGAAGCTGGATGTTAGATGACTCCAAACAGTCCCAAAAGGAATAGATGATGCCTCACACTCCAGTGGCTTTGAGGTGATTGTGATCTGATGTGAAGCTGCTCCAGAACATGCTCTTCCTTGCTGCTTGTTAACAACATTACTCTGGAACCACCGTTCCAAAACAGAAAGTGGCAAACATCACACGCAGTACAAGTCTTAACTGACAGGTTTGGGTTTAAGGTGGAATTTCAGAAAAGCTGATTATTTCCACAAGCTTTTCCAGTGAATTTTTTCAGAAAGGGCCTCAGCTGTATCTTTTATGATTCATTGTTTAAAATCAAGGGAGAATGCAGATATCAAAAGCTGACATTAAATAAGAGTGGTTTAAAATAAGAGTGAAAACACACCTGGATACACTCAGGTCAGGGTCCATTACATAAACTGGTCCATTAGGGGACTATGAAACAGTCTGGTTCTTCATTTTTTTTGTGATTTACAGTTTGTAGAAATATGTAAAGATAGTAAATAACCACTTTTTGATTAAATATTAGGGTGGCACCAGATAGTATCTCTGTCACAGCTCCAGTGTCCTGGAGGTAGGGGGTTCGAGTCCCGCTCTGGGTGATTGTCTGTGAGGACTTCGTTGTGTTCTCCCTGTGTCTACTTGAGTTTCCTCTGGGTGACTGTCTGTGAGGACTGCGGTGTGTTCTCCCTGTGTCTGCGTGGGTTTGCTCTGGGTGACTGTCTGTGAGGACTGCGGTGTGTTCTCCCTGTGTCTGCGTGGGTTTCCTCCGGGTGACTGTCTGTGAGGAGTGTGGTGTGTTCTCCCTGTGTCTGCGTGGGTTTCCTCCGGGTGCTCCGGTTTCCTCCCACGCTCCAAAAACACACGTTGGTAGGTGGATTGGAGACTCAAAAGTGTCCGTAGGTGTGAGTGTGTGAGCGAATTTGTGAGTGTGTGTCACCCTGTGAATGACTGGCGCCCCCTCCAGGGAGTGTTCCTGCCTTGTGCCCAATGATTCCGGGTCAGCTCTGGACTCACCGCCGCCCTGAACTGGATAAGGGTTACAGACAATGAATGAATGAATAAATCTCATGGCTGAATATGAAACACCAGAGTTTTTCAGAGCCAGTGAATTGTGAGGAAACTTTTTCTGCATTTTACAAATTGTGTATTGGTTTACAGTGCCTTTAATGTCACACTGAACAACTGGTGATACCTTATCATAAAAATAAATACAACAGCTCAATTTCTGCCCTTTTTCGCTTATGTTTTTAATCTTGGTGCAACGCCAGGTCTTGGGCTGGTTTTGAGTTCCCACATTCTCTCAGACATTTAATCTTTTAAACTATGGTTTTGGATGCTTCTGCTGATTAACTTGTCTCTTTCTCAAGAAAATTGATTATGTCAGATTTCCTAAGTGGTTTGTGTGTGTGTGCACGTGTGTGTGAATGAGTGTTTTGTCTGTGTGTGGTAATGTGGTTGTTGCACTTTGTTAAAACTTTGCTTTTGACTACACTTCCGCTGCCAGCACACCACACACACACACACACACACACACCTCTCTTCCTGTTCACATCTTGAACTGTCCTGATTTTTTTTTTTTTTTAGCATGTTTCCAATGACTTGTTTTGTGTGTGTTTATTACAGTTGCTGTTGGCAGCATGGGACAGCACCTGGGGAAACGAGAACCTGTGTCTGAGACCAAGGTACACATCCACACGCACACAGTCTAGAAATCTTTTAGACGCTTCTAATCAGTAAGACATGAGTTTAACAATCAAACACGAGTCAAAAAACACCCAGCACAATGCCACGAGTCCCCAGGAGGTATATAAATCACCCAGAGCTGGTCTGTGGAGCCGCGTGTAACTGTTTTCTTAGATCGGTGGTCTGCAAGTGGCTTGATTTATATTACCTGAACCCGTATACTTTAACCACACATGACCACTAGGGCCGCGGTTTTATCACATCATTCGCAATAACATTGCTATCCTTTTTATAATGATTAAATAAAAATTTTATATCGTGATAATAGTGGTCTTTTGACTTGTGACATCATACAGTTACCTGTAATATGGCGTATGTTACGTGAGTCATTTAAGTGACGGGAAAGTGGAATGTGCAAGAATTTTCTTAGAAAGGGGAACAAGATATGATTAATTGAGGTATGAGACGAAACAGGAGTTGAATGAGTGAATCATATACATTCTGAACTCAATGGTAGCAACAATCAATAGATAAAACTGCTTCTCTCTCTCCTTCATACCTCCCATTTGCTCTTTTGTTGTTTTCTCTGTGCATACATTGTACATTGCTCTCTTTGCCTATTTCACTTATTTTCTCTTTGTTCCTGCTCCCTCTCACCTTCTCTCTCTCTGTCTGTCTCTCTGTCTCTTTCTCTGTCTGTCTTATGTTTTATCATTTGAACTGATTCAATGTCAGGTTTTGTTCATTTACTCTTTTCTCTTTCCCTTTTCATTTCTTTCTCTCTCTCCTGCACTTTTCCTCTCGTTCTCGGGAGTTTTATCACTTGAACTGATTCTTTGTCAGGTTTTCTCAGTTCTCTCGGGGGTCTTATCGACGCAGCTGTTCACTGAGCCCCTGGGTTGCCAGGTGTTTTGTTATTAAGCTGGGAGTGAGGGGGAGAAAGACACTCAACAATCTCTCTCTCCTCTCTCTCTCTCTCTCTCTCTCTCTCCTCTCTATCTTGTTTCTGAGAAGGTTGTCCTGCTCAATTGCCCTCAGCCTCTGCTCACTCTTCTCCAGCTGAACCTCATTGAAAGTGAACATGAAAGCACATTAAAACACACTGCAACACCTCCATCAGCTTTAACTGCAAAGAACAGCATTAATCGACAGAACAGCATTAATACATTGTACAAAAAATCACTTCAAAATCCAAAGGGACTTGAAATGGCTTGGCCATGAATTAAGACATGCATACACACACTGCTAATTTCTTACTTAAAATAGATTGTTTTTCTTATCCTCCGCCACACACTGCATAAAAACTGCAGCACAGATGGAGTTGGATGTCTCTGTAAGGTCCTATTCCATTTGCCTCATTACCATGGAAACCCAGGATGCTTTATGAGGCTTTTGTGTGTGTGTGTGTCTCTCTCTCTCTCTCTCTCTCTCTCTCTCTCTCACATACACACTCACACACACAAACAAACAAACAACCCACATTGCATAATCATAATACGGAGGAAAATGAGCTGCTTATGATTCACTTCATCAAACATCACACAGTCAGACAGCCTGAGACTGTGTGTGTGTGGGTGCGCATGTGCGTGTATGTCTGTGCCACACTAATCCTAATAACATGTTCAGCATCCCCAGACACACACACACACACGTATGCAGGAATAATTCTGCTCGATTACATACATGATCATTTTTTCCATTGATTTTTCTATCTATCTATATCTATGTTCTTTCTATCTTTATATCTATTTTTAAGCAGGGTGGTTTTTAACCCTTTTTCTTCCCCAAGACCCATAGTCAATATCTCATTCTACTTTCCAAAATAAAATCTACAAAGTATTAATCGTTCTGAGTGGTTTAACTTGAGAATGTTGTCTTTCCTGTTCTCCACAGTTAAAGACACAAACAGTAACAAAAAAGCAGACATTTTGATGATGAACGGATGTGATGAAAACTGGGTTACAATGATTTAAAAGCATGTGAATTTTGATCTGCTTGATTTGACTGTGGAGAGATTTTGGTTTTCAGTGATACATTATAAATGACAACTTGCCAGTTTTTACCCAGTTTAGTCATCACCACTTCCCCCTACTGTGTGCATAATAGCACTCCATTACCGGTTCTGAAGAATCATTTGCTTAATGCTGTCCCAGTTACAGATGCCATAAGCCTGGGTGTATGTAGAAGAAAATGCCTCCTTCGAGGAAAAATAACAAAACATGAAGCTCCATTGCTTTTTGCTTTTTTTTTTTTTTACACTTCTGCAAACACACAGAACCATTGTTGTACTTTCAAAAATAAAGGTTCAGTACAGGAACGTTACTGTCACTAAAGCTACAAACAGTGTAGTGTATCTTTAAAGGTACAGTTGTGTTCCCTAAAGGTGCATTACATCTCTTCTCCAGAAGGAGAGGGGGATCTCTGTAATCTTTCATTATACAACTGTGGAGAATAAAAGAACACAATAAAAGTCCTGGAGATGAAATTGGGGCGAATGAAATCAACACGATTTTAAATGTTCAGTTACGGTACAAAAATGTTCCCTTTGATGGTACCACCACAGTGAGAATTTTCTAATAGTGTGTGTACTCCACACACTCGGAGGAGAACACTAACTGCCTGCAACTGTCAGGTCAGCTAACAGACACCTGCACAGGCCGACCTTACGTTTGTGTTAAAGGAGAGGTCATCCTACCAACGTACAGGACAACATTTACCTGCAGTGTGAACCTTATGATTGGGGTTTGATGAAAAAGTCTTGCGTGTGTCGTCTTGAAAGATTAAGATGAATGACATATTTAACTCAGACAGTTATGGGTTAATTCTTTTTTTAAAGCTGCAGAGGAGGTTTGTGGAGGTTTTTGAATGTCACTGAGCTGGAGTGGGAGGGATTTATTTATTTTTTTCTTTTCTTCATGTGTTATTTTTTGACTCCGCTGTTAAACACAGTGGGATGTGGGTTGCTTTTAGTCAAACGGGTAATTCACCTCTTACTCAGAGACTCCCTGAGACTCTCAGTGGGTGAGAGATTCTTGAAGATGGTGGTTTCTTCAGTGTTTTAAAGGTTAAGATGCTAGTGACCTCTGTAAGAACTGCTGATAAACACTTGTCCTTATGTGTCAAAGGTTTCAGGAGGTTCGCTGTCGTTAAAAGAATATAATCTGTATAACTTCAAGAGGTTTCCTCTGTGCTTAGAAAGGAACATTTTATTGAAGCCAGTGGACAGTTACACGTAGATCGGTTTGTTTTTTTGGCCAAATGTTTGTAGACATGTTCTTATCCAAGTTTTTTTGCAGTAACAGGCCTGCACTCTTATGGAAAGACTATTAACTACATGTTGGAACATTGCTGAAAGGCTCTGATGGCATTATTTATATCAGGCTGATGTTGAATTATTAATTCTGTATCCCAGATCATCCCGTAGGTACTGGACATAGCCCAATTCCTCCAGAGAACCCATTGCTCCACTGCTCAACACTGGGCTTAATACACCTCTGGTCAATGCTTGGCATTGAGTGTTGTGATCTACATCTACAGATGCTCATTGGTGGAGATTATATGATCTGCTTCTACACACTGGGAGCACATTTAATTAGCTAAATTCACACATTAGTAGGAATACCCACAGATGCATGGATATGTAGTGTATCACCAGGACTGTAAGGCACCAGATGTCTGAGTTGAAAACTGTTTGTTTTAAATCTGACACGGGGGAAATTAACTTTCACTTCCAGACAAGTTAATCACTCGCTTCATTTTAAATTGAAATGTCAAAAATAACAGCAGCACATCTCCATGTTCAATCAGCTCTATACACATCTCAAGACGCCGCTTCTGCCCAGTGTAACTGTCTACTGTGTGTGTGTGTAAGATGTCCAAAGTTTTGTAGATGTCGCTTACAATGGATTAATTCAGGTTAATTTAAAGCTGTTCACTAATGGTATGTAGAAAAAGAATGAAATAAAATGGCATGTTGTAGATCAGCTGTGCGGCTAGAGTCCAACAAGACTGAAGTCCTTCAGCACAGAGCTGTTTCTCAAGGGACATGTGTTCTGGGCCTCCTCTGGTCAAACAAAGATGCTTTAATTTAAAACTGCAGGGAGGAGCAGCCTTGGAGGCTGTATGAGAGGTCTTTAGTTAATGCAAAGTCCAGCAGCCTTTAACTGCTCAATTATTAGTAAATCAAGTGTAAAATACGATCAACTAGAGGTGTTGTATCTCCACTATATTTTAGTACAGTATTTGTGTACATGATGTCTCAGAATAACTGTCACTGTGGTGGTATTCTCTGGAGAACATAACATAGTGTTGTTTTCATATGCTCCGTTTCAGCCTCAGGACTTTTATTTTGTTGTTTCATTTGACACAGTTCCATAATAAAAGCTTACAAATATTTACCTCTCCTTCTGGAAAAGACAATGTATTAGAGACCTTTATTAGAGAATATAAAGAATCAGTCATTGCTCCTCCGGGCTCAGCACTGCAGAAACTGCACTATTTAACCTCTGGAGGATGATAGGAAATAGCCCGTTCAGTCCTGGCTCCTCCTTGACTCTCCCTTTTATTTCAGGAGTGTGCTGGATTTGTGAATTATATTTTGAAAACGTAGGGGGACCCAGGATCCAAAAAACCAACTCTTACTTATGTTTCTTTAAGGCACTCAAACATAACACAAAGGAAAATGCATCTTGGTATATTTACCCCTGTGTGTAACCTGTGTGTACAATGTTCCTAATGGGATTTCCCTCTTTGAGGACAATTAAAAAACAGTACTAACTTTTTAAATAAGTTTGTGTTTTGTTTTTGTTTCTCCTTCAGGACGCCTCGGACCCAGCCACGAGAACCATGGCAGAGTCTCAGGAGTCTCAGGACGATGTGTTTGGTAAAGAGCTCTTGGCAGTTGTTTTGTATATTTATTCATATATTTCTTTATTTCTGTGCCATTTGGTGGTATCCATTGCCTATGAAGCTGCGAGTTGTTGAAAAGTGCATGTCTAATGGCAGCATTTCATCTGAAAGCCTTCTTCACTCTCAACTCAGAGAACAAAGTGAAGCTGATGCCTAGCAACTGCTTTAAAAGCTTTTACACTGCATTCTTCACTCAGCACTAAAACTGGTCAGATTCTGAAGATGGGAGGAAAGCTCAGGGCTCTCAGTTGGCCTTAGACATGAGACTTATATCCTGGAGGGGAGGGTTTTGGTGTTGGATTAGTAACATCTGATTAGTAACCAACTGATTAGTGTGGCATTAGTAATAATTAGCTAATAAAGTACCCTTAATGTTTATGAATATGTTTAGGTACTAAAACCAGTATGTTTTTATGCTGCATTAATCACATTTCCTGTGGGAGTATCCCCACTCAAAGCTGCAGGAAAAGAAACATTACCTTCCCAAACTGTACTTGAAGATACAATCAAAGATTCCAGGGAAAATGGTGTGGTAAATGTAGTGTTTAATAGAATTACACACAAAAATGTATTAGGAACTATATACGAGTAAAGATTAGATCCCTTCCTCACTGTAAAAGCCAAAATATTACCATATTGCAAATTAAAACCAGTCAGTTATCTACTGATGTTGGTTTTCATAATATTATAATATTTTTAAATATTATTACACACCTTCTAGTCACTGCACGCTCCAATATAAAGACATTCGTTGTAGACTGATGTTGCAGTTCCAAGAGTGTGCAGATGAGGGCGCTATGCCCTTCTGAGGCCCAGGCCTGAAGTAATGACAGTGGATAATACAGGAGCAAAATTTTGGACACACTTCATTTTGGAGAGTTACTTTTCCGTAATTTAAAGTCCATGGTTTGTTATCTGCATTTTGATTGGCTCCTTCATTAAATGTGACAAAGCTGAGACTGAGCTTGGGTTTGCGAACAATGTCTGAGTAACCTGCAGGGGGATTTCTAATGGTTTCTGTGCTACACGTGGACACTGAGGTGATGGGAACTTTGTAGTCGACCCTAGTGATGTCAACCAGCTGAACCAAGTTTTGCGTTAGATGTTTATAAAAAAAAGATGTTGAGTAGATTTAAGCTTGAGCCACAGAGACACCTACTTGTCCAACATCTACTTTTTCTGAAAGGCTTTACACACAAGATGCTGGAACATTTATAAGTGAGTGCTTTGTCCATTTGACGTACAGTTTGTACATTAGATGTTGTTTTATATTGTCCTTTAAAATGCATTTTTCTTACACAGCACTTTGGGTTAAATTGTGCTTTATAAATAAATGCTTACTTCCTTACTTACAAATAAAATGCATTATTATTCAATGTAATAATTAGAAGTTAATCAGCCTCATAAATATTAGAGAAGTGTGGTGCTGATGATAGATGATAAGTTCTCACTCACAAATCGTCCAAATCAACCAATGCCATCACTCCAGTTTTGTTACTCCACTGTCATTTCTGGGAGCTCTATGCCTCTCTAACCCACATTTGTTATTGAGCATTGTGACCTAGGGTTCATGTGCATGTCTTATTTAATTTGGTGCCCCTCTGTGGGGATCATAAACACTGCATTGTGTGCTTCACCCTGACGTAGCTGAAAGGTGATTTTAATTGGTGGAATATAGGCTTGCGTTAATGGAAGTGGGGCTTTGTGCTAGTGTCCGGTTTGTTTGATTTGTCTTAAAAAGCCCAGGCCCTCTTCATTTTACCTGCAGTTTTTTTTCTGTTTTGGAAGCTCAGAGCAAACACAGACGTCAGGTAGGCTGATTTCAAACACTATTAAAAGCCCATTAGAGAGAGGGGGGGGGGGCAGAGGTGGGGGGAGGTGTGGGTTGCAGCAAGCAGCTCCACACCGCTGACCATCTAATAACCCTTAACTGAACCTTCTCTCAGACTGGGGGCAGTTATACAGCTGTACTCCAGTTTAACCCTCAACAGTGTTGTACATGAAGGAAATGAATGAGCAGGTGTCTGTAAAAAGTCTCTGTAAAATTTAGGTTACTCACATCGTAAAGTGAGAGTGAGTTTTGCTGCTGTGTGATGTGTGTGAAGTTTAGTCTTGTTTCTGGTGTTTCATTGTATCCTCTTTTCTCTTGTTTGTCTCAGTGAGAGTGTGTGTTCATGCTCTGCTGATGAGTGAGAGGTGGGTGAGCTTTAGAGAAACACACGCTTTGTTCCCTCTCCTCGTTTGCGTCAGGAGCTGAGAGAGTGTGTTTTATACAATTACAAACCTGTCTCCGGGCATAGAGAATAGGGAAGCGTTTAAACTGCTTTAAATTGGTGTAACAAGCACGTACCTAGTGGAGGTTTCATCAGGAAAACGCTGACTGTGTAACTGTTAACGCATTTCATCTCTGTATTTAATCAAATACATGTACTCTCACACTTCATTTACTTCATCTCCACTCCGACCTGTTAGTGCAGTACATTCCTTTGTCAGTTTAGATGAGAGATTTTAAGATAAAGTGGAAAATCAAAGGAAGAACGTCAAACAGAAATGTGGTATCCATAACTGGTGTGAGGTTTCATACCAAAACAGCACTTTCATTTTAGAGAAGAACCTCGTTCAAATATTGAAATGCTAGAATACTTGAATTTATGTTCAGTTTTTGTTTTGTTTGTATATTAATCCTGTCTTTCCAATTTTTCGGTTTTTAACAACATTAAAAACAGCACGTGCTCTTTAGGTTGCTATGTGATTTTTTTTTTTTTTTTTTTTTTTGATAAATGCAACCAATAGAAATGGTTCCAAATAACTTGGAAAAACCTCAGGAATGCTCCATAAATATTCCATTATCTTCCAAAACATTAAGAAGTAAATACATGCATATCCAATAAATACATACGCTACAATAATATTTACAAAATAGTAAAGTGCCTTCTTTACACTTGTTGTTTTTAGGCAAATTATTTAATACAGTTCAAATTACCCTTAATTACTGTATGTTTTTAATTAATAAAACAAACACAAGATGCCGAGACTCGCATTGTAACTGAATAACAGAGTGAAATTTTCAGAAATATGAAAATAAATCCCTTTCCGAAGACGGTTAAACTGGGCCAACATTAGGGGGCGCTTTTACACTCCACAGTTCCCTTGTCCATCTCCTAGAATGTCCTTTTTCTGCTGTTTGTGGATAAACTTCAGCAGATAAGGGCTGAGTGGAGAGATGAAGGTAAAGTCTGAGTGTGTAATGCAGCAAGCTCCTCTGGGTTTGAACAGTAAACACTGGAAATGCTTTTAAACAGTGGAAAAAGTGGTAAAGTGATTCTGAATGGATCAGAGTTCATTTAGTGCTCGACTAAAGTAAACAAAGCACAGCTCTAGTTCAGAGTTAATCGGGGGGGGGGGGGGGGGTTATCTCTCTTTGACTGCAGTAACAGATTCTACACTTGTGGGAATGTGTGGTATTCTAGAGGTGGGAACGTTGTTGTGGGACTTGATGGCATTCAGCCAGAATATTAGAGAGGTCAGGTAATGATGGATGATTAGTTCCTGATCCCAGATCTTCCTAAATGTACTGCTCCATCGCTCCCAGCTCAGTGCTAAACAGGTTTTATAAAACTCCTTTTTTTCTGGATGGAAAGGACATCATTTGTTGGTAGTTAATTAAACATCACTGTTGTTTGTATGTGCAAGTTGACATTTTTGGACTCCTTTATAGATAGAAAGATAATTTTATATATTACAGAGGGAACAAATCAAGTGTTCATTCATTCATTCATTGTTGTTTAACCCTCATCCAGTTCAGGGCGGTGGTGTGTCCGGAGCCTACCCGGAATCACTAGGCACAAGGCAGGAACACACCCTGGAGGGGGCGCCAGTCCTTCACAGGGCGACACACATTCACTAACACACTCACACCTATGCCACTTTTCCACTGCATGGAACCTACATGACTCTACTCAACTCAAGCCTGGCTAGTTTACTTTTCCACTGGCCAAATCTGGTCCTGTTCCCTGGAACCAGGTAGGTTTTCAGTCCCAGCACACTCGGGGTTCCAATCGTGTTGAGTAGGCAATAAATGATGATCTGTAAACCCTGCAGAGCACTGATTGGCCAGAGAGACACGTCAATAGAGTTGTGCCAGGGGGCCCTGCCAATGGAAAAGCGCCAAGCTTTAAGCGAGCTGAGTCGAGTGGTGTAGAGCCAGACACATACTGTGGAAAAGCGACATTTGAGTCACCAATCCACCTACCAACGTGTGTTTTTGGACCGTGGGAGGGAACCGGAGCACCTGGAGGAAACCCACACAGACACAGGGAGAACACACCACACTCCTCACAGACAGTCACCCGGAGGAAACCCACGCAGACACAGGGAGAACACACCACACTCCTCACAGACAGTCACCCGGAGGAAACCCACGCAGACACAGGGAGAACACACCACACTCCTCACAGACAGTCACCCGGAGGAAACCCACGCAGACACAGGGAGAACACACCACACTCCTCACAGACAGTCACCCGGAGGAAACCCACGCAGACACAGGGAGAACACGCCACACTCCTCACAGACAGTCACCTTGAGCGGGACTCGAACCCACAATCTCCAGGACCCTGGAGCTGTGACAGAGACACTATGGTTACAGCAGCACAGATAATAATATAAAATAGCCTGCATCAATACACATGTTTAAGGGAGGTTGAGTATAAGTAAATACAAAGCTACATAGGAACTAATTCCAATAATAAAAATAGATTATTCAGTAGTTCGGTTGGAGCAGAAAATTGCTGTACATTGTCAACAGTGTTATAAACCTGTTACAATGTGTGCAAATGTATAAGAGTCAATTTAAAGTGGCAGTGCATATTGAGGTGGCCATATCCAGCAGGTGCTCAGTGAGCCGGTAGTGGTTCATTGCAAAATAATATCCCAAAATATTGGAGAGGAGTTGTACCGTGTGATCGTCTTTGGAAGAAAAAGTCTCCTGCGCTCCCTGAAAAAAAAATGGTTTGTGAGGGTTTGCTTTGCACTAGATGTTGGATTTGATGACACTCGGTCAGGTACTGATGTTGGAAAGTTAGTTCTGGATCGTGAACATCACTCCAACTCATTGCAAATGCATTTTTTGGAGCTCAAGCTCCATCACTCTAGAGGACACACTTTCACTGCTAGGGGACTTTATAACCCTCTGTCAGCCCCTTGGAAAGGTGATGATCTTAGGCTCATGTGCTGCTGCTCTAGAGCATTTCATGTCATGCTTAACAGCTTTGGGAGGAGCTTTGGTCAAGAAATGATCATCCAACATCAGTAACTGTCCTCAGTTACAGCGTGTTGGAAGAGTGGAGGGGCTTTGAAGCGCCTTGAAATTCACTCATAATAAGGAGGTGTCATGTATTGTAAGTGTGTGTGTGTGTTGGACTGGCTCTAGCTGGTACAGAGCCTTTTATAGCCTCCCTCATGTAAAGCTCCCATTGTTGATGTAAACCCATCTATTCTCCTCCTTCCCACACTATTGTTCTCTCTCTCTCACACACTCGCTCTCTCTCTCTCTCGCTCTTTCTCTCTCTCTCTCTCTGGAGGTGATTGTGGACGTTATAATAAAATCTGTGAAGTGTACTGAGATGTTTCTTGGTTAGTGTACTCCTCTAAGATCTAGAAGTACTATCAGTTAAAGGAACACTAGGTAAGATTTGGTCTTTCTGCTCCTGGGCTTCCCCTTTAGTTGCAGAGTGTAATTCATTTTTACAGAACTCAACTGAAGTCTAAGTGGAAGGAGAAGGAGGTGGTGTGTGGTTTCCTACCCACCTCCAAAAGTTACATATTAGAGTTTCTGAAGTGCTGACCCATAAATTACCATTACAGGTGATTGAAGCATTAAAGTGATGTTGAAGCTGAAACTTTAAGTTGTAAAATACTGTTGCTTTAAATGTTCACCTCTAAGCGTAGTGTCCAGTTGATGAAATCCAACTAGTAGTGTATATGTTGTCCTCCGTGTGTGTGTTCATTAAGTGCTGCATGTGTCATGGTCTCTACACTGAAAGCTTACAAATGTGAATGAGGTCTAGTACGTGTCATGGACTCATTTGTTCAGAGACAGAAATAGTGTGTGTGTGTGTGTGTGTGTGTGTGTGTGTGTGTGTGCTTGTGTGTGTTTAGGAGGTTACTGAATATTTAGGCTCACGTCACTGGTGTTGACCATCTGGCAGGACAATCAGAGTATGTGCACGTTTGTGGGTGTATGTGTGTGTGTGTGTCATCACTGTGTATTAGCTCATGCACACACTCCTCACACACAGGGTTGGCTAACACATAGACACTAAAGATGCTACACTCATTCTCTCAGAGGAAAAGGAAATAAAAGCAGCAGAGTGCACTTCATTTCTTCACAGAGAATTCAGTTTCCCTGCTTCACAGCCCAGTGCTGGGGGCTTAAGGACCCTCTGCCTGACTCTTGGAATCAGGGCACTGTGAACTTAAGATGATATGCAGCTGTTCTGGAGCAAGGCATTTTGTTTTATGTTGTACTAGGCTTTTGTTTCATGTGAAATACAAATGTCAGTCTTGAAAGTAGATGAATGTAGAAATTTTAAAGTGTGAGTATATTTCAACAAATACTCTGTGTCTTTTTATTAATAGGCATTCATCAAGTGCTGTGCAATATGTTTTTTAAAATGGCTTCCCAAGCAACCGTGTGTGTGTGTGTGTGTTTGTGTGTATCTACCCTTTTCAGATGTTTCTTAAAGCTCCAACATTTTTTCAATATTTTATCTGAAACTTATTGAACAAAACTGGACATTAAAAGTCATGAAGTAAACTGAACTTTTATTTAAAGCAAAGAAGAATGTGATTTAATAAAGTGGACCATGCAGTTCAGTCAGCAGAGGCATGAATTGTGTTTACAATAGAGAGAAGCACAGGGTCATGGGCGTCCGAGGCTCATTGATGTGCGAGGCAATCTAAGGCTATCTCATTCCACAGAAGAGCTACTGTAGCACAAACTGTGACTGTGGCACCAACTGTGATTGTTCTGATACAGCTGCTAGCATCAGTGCAAGCATTCTGTGAGTTCTGACCCAACGTGCGAACTCTTGTTCCCTCGATGAGCCTCCTATCAGCGTTGTGGAGGCTATTGCGATAGTTATCTTTACTAATTTTAATAAATGGTCTTGATAACACTCAAGGGGTGGGGGTGAGATGCTGCACCAATGATGACATTTTTTATCAAATATACTTGATATACTTTTTTTTTTATAAAATATTGGCTAATCATGTATTTATGCCAAAAAATAAAATGTCAGATCAATAGTGGGTATCGTCATGTGACTCTGACTGCGGTTCAATTCCCAGCTTAGGCAATCACACCATACTATATCAGTAGGAGTCCTTGGGTAAGACTCTTAACACTACATGTACTTTCATCTGTAACAGGATGAGACTATCTCTGGTAGAAGCTCTGGTCTTGAGGCTGTGACACATTACAGCGTTTTACAGTCCCATTTTCACAAATGCTTTTTTGAAATGCAGTAAATCAAAAATTCTCTTGAAGCATCATGTAACTGAAAAAAGAAAAAAGAAAAGATTTCCAATGGTTTCCTCCACAGACTTGGTTGTATTTTTTAAAACAATATGCAAATTCATATATGTATAGAATGTTTGAGCTCCACCAATTTAAAAAACCAACTACCAGTGAAGCCCCCTCCACGGTGTGTTCCTGTCTTGCGCCCAATGATTCCGGATAGGCCCTGGACCCACCGCCACCCTGAACCGGATAAGTGCTTACAGATAGTGAATAAATAAATGAAATAGCGAATGTCGAAATATATCAAAGGGGGATCCACGACCAGCTCAGTGTTTCCAAGCAAGAAAGGGTCATAGCTCACTACTTTGTGTTAAACTGAATCAACAATAAGTTAAAAAAGAGTTTAGTTCTTTATCAACTTCTGTACATAATATTAAGGAAAGTTTAAGGGACTGTGAAAAAATCACGGTCCATGCAGATCAAAAACCAGAAACTACTGTTGAATATGTGACCTTCCAGACCTCAGATGGAATTGCATGAGAAACTGACTTGTCTGCCTGCACTCCAGATCAGACTTCTATGGTGCAGAATGGCACACCATGAAGAGAAGTATCAGACCAAGCTGAAGTGCTGGGCACATAGGTTTTCTATCAAGAAAACTTTAAAAATTAATCACAAAGTGTAATTAGAACGGATAATGGAACAAGTGAATTAACAAATTCCAGATTCTTGGATTTAATGTATTTTGCACATTGTACAAAATGTTTGAAATAGGGTTGTAATAATGTAAAGAATGTAAAATGCAGATGCGATGGTTATTAGATATTTGTTTTATTGAAAAAAAATGTTTTATTTGTATTTTTTTATGGTGGATACTGATGGATGCATGTCCCAAGGCGAGAGAAAAATATTAGGTAAGTTTTAAAGCGCTTTTTTCATATATACTTTAATTGAATAATGACAATTTAAAAAAATACAGGGCGGCACGGTGGCAGGTAGTGTCGCAGTCACACAGCTCCAGGGGCCTGGAGGTTGTGGGTTCGATTCCCGCTCCGGGTGACTGTCTGTGAGGAGTTGGTGTGTTCTCCCCGTGGCCGCGTGGGTTTCCTCCGGGTGCTCCGGTTTCCTCCCACAGTCCAAAAACACACATTGCAGGTGGATTGGCGACTTGAAAGTGTCCGTAGGTGTGAGTGTGTGAGTGAATGTGTGTGTCTGTGTTGCCCTGTGAAGGACTGGCGTCCCCTCCAGGGTGTATTCCCGCCTTGCGCCCAATGATTCCAGGTAGGCTCTGGACCCCCCGCGACCCTAAATTGGATAAGCGGTTACAGATAATGGATGGATGGATGGATAAGTATTACAGTTCATGATCATTAACATCGAAATCCCCATCTTTACATCCTCTAAACCAAAACTATCATATACTTTTGGATACAATATTATCCCCAAGAACTGAACAAATCTATGCACATGTTTCTGCAGCAATTTTTTCCTTCATTCACTCTTCATTTTTAGGTAATTTTTTGTTGAATGCAATAACAATTGTCATGTTTATTACACAACTGTCACCATAAAATGACAAAGGAGAATTAAAATATTAGAAATATTGAATTATACATTATATAAAACATTTTAAACCATACATACACCTAATGTAAATCACTAAATATAGTCCATGTCTTTCAGAGTCAGTTTGCTAAGCCTGGTTTGTGCTGGATATTGATGGATAGGAGGTTATTAGTGTTTTTTGTTGGAGGGGTGTGGGGGCTACCAGGGGGTTATTTTCTGAATGCAATATTTAATGCAGTATTCATAAGAGTACACACACACACACACACACACATACAAGTGTACACAATTAAATAAAAAAGCATTATGTTTATATTCTATGGCAGTGGTGAAAATAAAACTCTCAGAATTTGGGTTAAGCCTTGTTTGTATTGGGTATTGATTGAAGTGGGGTTGCAGGGGTGTGGTGGTGGGGGGGGGGGGGTTATTATCAGGGGGTTGTTTGCTGAATGCAACTGAGGGCAGATGAACAGAGAAGAACTGTGCTCTGAACTGTGGGAGCTGCTGAAGGCTTTACCTGGTGGGAGGCTTTGGGGGGAGGAGGGGGGTCAAATATCTGCAGGCCTTTCAAACACATGCCTGCAATACCTACTGCCCACCACCCTCCAAACTGACCAGCATTGTTACTGCAGAATGAGAGAAAAGGAAAGAGAGAGAGCGAGCGAGATGCTGGAGCCCACTCTCTGAATTCCCTCCTAGTTGTTGCTCCATTGCTGTGGGCATCTTGCAAATATCTCCACTTTTCAACTTCCTCTAGTCGAAGAGATGCAGTTAACGGCTGCTGTTTTTCTGTATGTGATCTGGAAAAAATAGCTTTATTGAGAGGACTGTGATGTCCTATAGTTATGATTAAAAGTAATGTTTTATATTGTCCCTGAAAAGTAATTTCATGGTTTGCCACAGTGTCAAATTCACAATAGATTGTGATTGAGATTTACTATTCAATAAACAACCAGTGGGGGGAAAAAAAATCTGGAGTCCTACCAACCCCCACACTGTGAAACAAGACCATCCAATTTGTCCATGGGCACCCTAAGTCAGAAAACATGGGAAAAACGAGTTGTTCTAAGTTAGAGCTGTCCCACCTCCTCCTCAGAGTATCTCCACTCACAGCACTGAACCTGACTTCACGTGAAAGGTTAAACAGAGCAAAATGAACACATGCATGGAAATGTATCACTGATCATAAATGACAATAACAAGTACAGAGTAGAAAGACAACAAAGTGAAAATGACTAAAAACCCATAGTCATTGATCGGAGCTGTGGCTCCTTCACATTTAAAGGAACAGGCGAAGGAACCAGTCACTCTGATATGAGCTGGGGACGGGAGAGGACAGGACTGTGGGTCTTTTGGTATTTTGAGGAAAGCATGTCACAGATATTTCATTAAGTTAATGTGTGGAAATGAGATTTAAAGACATGAATTTCATAAAATAAAATCTAGGCAGAGCACTTTTCCAGTATTAGAGACTAGTATCGGTACTACTTTGTAAGACTTATAAATCTGTTTATTACACGTTTATTAATTAGGTTGTAAATGCCTTTAAAGCTGTTAATAATAACTTCTTTGCACAGATAGAAGGGGCAACAGTGACCTTTTTTGTTTACTACTGAAAGCTTCAGAACTTACTGAAATATCAGAGGTAAAACATGACCTGGGAATGTGAATCTGCTCGTATAGTGATGTGTTAAGGTGCAGAACATCATCATCAGTGTCTAAACAAACATTTTATAATTAAACCTTTGTATAATATTAAACGTAGTAACAAATATGTGCTGGAGCTGACGGGGTTCATTTCAACTGATGGAAAAGATAAAGTAATGTGAGTATTTGGCGAGATCTGAGGTTTAACTGTGCAAAAGAATGTGGGTTCACTATTTGGCAAATAACAGGTCACTGTTATCTTTCTATCTCTGTGTTATAAATAATGATTATTGATTTTTAATGTGTTTACAACTTGATTAATAAAAATGAATAAAGATCAAGTCACACCCAAGAGTCTGGCCTCATGCTCCCACCTCTCAGTCTCTTAGAGGTTTAGCTCAAACTTACCTCAGTGTTGTGAATCAGAATTAAATCTGACGTCCGAGACCAGTCAAACCTGCACTTCGGGGATTTGAGATCTGACTCTGTGTGTCTGCTTTGTGTTTGCCGGAGTAAAGTCTTCCTAATTGTTGAAGTTCAGAAGACCTGTCAAGTCATAAAAAGAGAGACAAAAGATGGTCCCTAATTAAAGAAGTTTTTCTTCAGGGCTGACCTCTCTCTCCTGAGTGAGACGAATAAGTGAATTAAAAAAGCTCATTGTTGCTTCTCTGTTAATGAATCTGACCAGCGTTTATTAGACAGAGATTAACAAAGTGCCCTTTTTTTTAACTGGATTCAGTCACTTACCTGTAGCAAACCTAAAAAGACCTGAAATTACTCAGACTGTCTTCTGCAGATCCAACATGAAGCTCAGATCTTGCCGAGAGGTGTCCACATAAATGTGATTATTCATAGTTCATAGATATGGAACAAATCATTGAATATTATTGTGAATTTGTAGCGAGAGCCACAGCTTTAAGGCTGTGATCATTTAGTTGTGATGTCCTCTTTATACATCCTCTTTATATTTAGGGGTGTGTGAGGATGAAGACAGCTGAGCATTCTTTACAGGAACAGCCTACACCTGTGACTTATTAAATTCTCCCTCAGCTGCCTGTGGTTTTCAGTCTGAATTTTTCCATAATATTCTGAATTAGACGTGTTATAAATGTAACAGTCATTGATCTGAATGCAGTTGCAGCCACACCCATTTTTCAGTGGACACCACATCAGATAAGTGGCACGATAGAAGGAGTTGAAAATCTAAATGTGTCCGAGTTATTCTGGCCACACTGGGCTCTTTGTCCAGCTGGAATAACGCTGCACTCCAGACAATGCGGCTCTGTGGAGAAATTATTAGCATGCAGATTCTCTGGTGTTCTGCTGCACCATTCCTCCCTGGACACTGCATCTTTTGTGTTTTTGGACGAGTCCGTGTCACCGAGAGCAAACCCAGTGGCCTTAGTGGACACACTGTAGAAAATTAAATCTTATTAAGTCTAATCATGCTAATTCTAGTTGATGTAGCTAATAGTTCTACTTATGCATCGTCAGAAAATCTGTCACTGTGGTGGCACCCATGAGGGCACATTCTGTACCTTTAGGGAACATGAACCGTATTCTATTCTAAATGTTGATGGCATTTGCCCCGTTTCATCTCCAGGACTTTTATTGTGTTCTTTTATTCTCCACAGTTGTATAATGAAAGATTACAGAGATCCCCCTTTCCTTCTGGAGAAGAGAATGTAATGAACCTTTAGGGAACACAACTGGACTTTAACACCACTGCTGTACCTTTTTAAATATACTCTACACTGTTTGTAGCTTCAGTGACCTTTAGTAGTGTACCTTTAATATATCTTTATTTCTGAGAGCGTGGGATTGTTATAACAATACTATAGGATTATTCAGGTGATATCTAGGCTTTTTCTGTTGTTGTTCAAAGTGATTTTTATCCGGAGAATGTGTCTGATGAAGTGGCTTTAAAGAAATGATGCTTAAAACAAGAGGATTGATCTGCCAATGGAATAAAACACTTTCTCCTGATAAAGTCAATTACAGTAAGGGTGAATAAGGTGAATGATTTAATGTAGTCATCTAACATAATATATATATATATATATATATATATATATATATATATATATATATATATATATATATATATATATATATATAATTAATCTGATTCTTCTAAACACACATTGAAGGATGGATATCATTGATGTTAAAGACTTACAGATAAAATTGTGGTAACCATGGATACTAGAGTTTCTTAACACTGCTGCTTCTCCACAAAGTCAAAAAAAATAAAAATAAAAAAATAAGGCACCTGCAGAAATCAGTCAAACGTATCCAAAACTGCAGAAAGGCCTCGGTTAATGTGCCATTAGTGATCCGACACCCGTTATTATCTAGTAATGAGGGGGTTGTAGTAATGTGACTAACGCAGGCCTGCTGCAATCAACTGTACCGTACATGTGAAAGGCCTAAGTTAGTGTGCATTAGTGTGGATGCTGCAGTAGGAGGCTCAGAGCTGCTGACAAAGAGGGCTTGTTGAGGGTTTTGTGAGTTGGGTTTAGAGGGATGAACAGTGTGTGTGTGTGTATGTGTGTATTGACAAGTGTGGGGTGTGTAACTCTCCTTGTTTCTGTACAGGCGACGTGAACCAGAACAAAGACAGCAAGAAGTCAGGAGACCACGCCCCCTTGGACACACCCGACATGGATTTGGCCAATGAGGCAGACCCCTCAGGGCCACGCCGACATCTAGCCCGCCTCTTCTCCCGAGATGCTCCAGGACGAGAGGACAACACCTTCAAAGAGCGGCCTTCAGAATCAGACGAACTGCACACAATCCCTGAGTGTGGAGCCGGACTGGACACAGAGTAGACCCGCCGCTGCATATTTCCCACAATCCCTTGCCCTCCTGCCGGTCTCAGCCGCGAGACACCAGTTCTAGACCCTCTCAGAGAAACTTTGCACCGAGAAAACCAGAGAGAAACCACACAGGATGGCGTCAGGAAGCTCCTCGGGTCAGTCTGGCTTCCGGCTCGGTCGCAGCAAGAAAAACCCTGGCGTCCTCGACCAGATCGGCCGGCTCTTTTCTGCTGACAAGAAGAGGAAGGGCAAGGTGAGGAGAGATGGGCTTTAAAAGATTTTAAAAAGAGATAAAGACTCCTTTAGAGACACTTTTTTCTGAACTTCTGTGTCTCTGAGATGTTTCTTGTAAGAATCTTTCCGTTTCTTCATTTTCATCTGTTTGCTGGTGATTTTATTTTATTATTATTTTGTTTTGTTTTTGTTTTTTTGAGAGGATAGTTAAATTATCACTTGATATATTTAGTAAAAGCAAGTAAAACATGTCTAGAAAAGAATCAAATTATCATATAATACTCTTCCAATGTCCTCAGAACTACAGATCAAATTTAAGATGAATCACTTGCCAAGACGTAGGTACGTGTCTCAGACAAGGGGCTTGTTCTCTTTTTTGTTGCAAAAAAGTTTCAGTTTCTTGATTTTGTTTCTTTACTGTTTTTAATTTTTGTTCTGCTGTATTTTATTTTTTGAACCGTGATGATATATCTTTAAAAACAAACAAATCTGGAGCGATAACTCCTAAGAATGTGTGTCTAGGGCAGCTTTATCCACACTTTTGAAAGGATGAAATAGCTTCAGTATAAAAATGAAACGCTGTTAAATTCAGAAAGTGTTACTGTGTTGTAAAGAATTTACCTTTTTCTGTGAGCGCTTTTATAGCGTTGCTACTTTACACTTTCACAGTTTTTCTAAAGCTGCCATAGACATGAGAAAGATGGGAGGTATTGCATTGATCTCTGCAGTTTGACAGTGAGAAAACATACCTGTAGATCTAGGGACGGAATGGGTTTAAGGATCGGGTTTAAAGACATATTGCCGTTTTTGGGAGGGCAGGGTGAGCAGAGATGGGCTTTAAAAGATTTAAAACAGACATAAAGTCCAGAGAGACTTCTGAGTTTCTCTGTTCTGTCACAAAGCTGTGGTTAGTTTCTGTTCTGTTCTTATTTATGTGACTGAGGATAAAGTTTTAGTTCAAATGCATTAAGTTTTAATCAAACACATGTTGCCACTGTCCAAATAAGATTAGATGTTAGAAAGCCAAAATATTCTTAACTTTTTAAGGAAAGTCTATTTAATACTTTTTATTCCAAGTCGTTTTTGGAACATTTCTCTTGTTCTGCCTGCTGTGAAGTGCACAGTGTGTAGATTATTCACACGCCTCTTAACAGCTTTACTTTTTTAGGGATGTTATCTTTACAGAAGATGTCTTTCAATCGATTGACATTATTTCTTTGACCTTGTAAAATTAAAGTCCAATTTAATAAGATATAAAAGTCACTTAAAACTAGTCAAAAACTGAAAGAAGGTGAAAAATCTTATAATAATATTGCAATGAACTCATAATGGGAAATGTTAAATATGTATTCACTAGATTTAAAGTAATCTTGGTTAATAAGAGATTATGTTTGGAGTGTAACAATAAAAACATGATTTTCTCTGGACAGTGATGATGTGTGAAGATGTAAAACTCTTGATATCAATTTTTTTTTTTTTTTTTTATTTATGATTAAAAATATTCTTCAGAGACACAATGAGCCTCACAGACAGTGTGTTATACCTTTAAAAGAGAAAGGCTTTATCACTTTAAACTCATTCTGAAGATGCAGAAGAGAATTTTAGACCCCCTTTTAATTTTAAATATTGCACCAACTCAATATTAAAAGCCAAGATCAAATTAATTTCTAAAACTTCAAGATTTAGCAGTTTAATCTGTAAATCTGTATCCACACTGAGTATTAAAAGGTCTGGACATGTGTTTAGGTTTCAAGAGAGTTTCTTATTTTTTTTTTTTTTTTTTTTTCAGTATTCCTGATACATGTTTTTCTTGATAAATATGCAACTTCCTCGCCTTACTCTTCCGTCCAAGCAGAAAGCTAAGGTTAGCATTGGCTTTTACTGTGACTTTTGGGAAAGATTGTGTATTAATCCGAAAATAAAATAAAAAAGAATAGTGGATTGAATTAAACTGATTCAAATGTGAACACAACTAAAATATCACATAGAAAACATATAGGGAACACTTTACTACGTACCTCACTACCTCTCATAACACTGACCTAAGCCTTGTTTCCATCTCAGTTGTCAGAAAACTGTAAATCAGCTGCTGTGATGCTTTTTGGAAAATGTTTTTATACATTCTTTAAAAAGAGGGTTCTTCTATGGTTCTTTAACTAAGGCAGTGATTCTAGTTAGAACCACGTGTTTTACATAGAGCAGGTTCCATTCCTGTTGAAATGGTTCTTCAGAGTGAGGAAAAAAGTGTTAATATGGTTCTAAGTAGCACTTTTTGAAAATAGTTCTGTTTAGCACCAAAAAGAGTTCTACTCTTGTTACAAAGTCCAGTTAAAGATGTAAAGAACCTTATGACTCTGAAGAACCATTTCACCATGCAGCAGGTTCTATAAGGAGCTTGTGTTTCTAAGTAGAACCATTGTCTTTAGTAAAGAACCCTTAAAAAAGCCTCTTTTTAAAGAGTGTGGATGTTTATGAAGGTCTACAGCAGTTGTAATTAAAGGCTTATATAGGTCTTATTCATAAAGCTACATAACACCTGCAAACACAGGTCTTTGCGGGTTTTTGGTTTATGTTTCTATCCAATGTGATAAAATATTAATGTGTGTGTTATGTAGAGTTATGAAAGTTATACGTATATTTTATAATTTGCGTTTTGAAAATTACTTTTAGATAATTGTGTTATACACTTTTACAAATGCATTTATAAAATTATAATAATAGTATTCATGTACTAATAGAAAAATCACTTGAATTAATTTAATTTAATCCACTATACAAAGTACAAAGAAAAAGGCACCGTATACAAACAGCTTTTAAATACAGAAGCGCTGTAGTACAGAGTGGGGGAATATATATATATTCTGCACTAAATCACTATGTTTATCGTTTACACTTTAATGAATATCAGCATGTGATTACCAAACGTATGCCTTCAGGTTTATCAGAGATGTCTGCGTTATTGAAGAGTTTATTGCAGATTCTAACCTTTTATCGCAAGTGTATTATTAGTTTACGGCAGTAGAAATATGAGCTGATATTTGAATCCTTTATTTTATTCTCCTTGAAATTAAGCAGCTTTGCTTCTATTACAGAATAAAAGAAATATATCAGAAATAAGCATTTAAAAAGAATGGGAAGTATGATTTATGTTCCAGGACAGACCAGATTTATACTCATTATTATATGTAATATTTGTAATTTTATCCTATTTTCTGTTCTCGGGAGAAATTAAAACACAGAAGAATTCTACGCAACTCATTATTTGCTTCACATTTTCCACTGGTCTCATTACAGAACAGCTGTATTACTGAATACTATTGATAGATCAGCTGCTAAATGCTTTTAGAACTGACAGTGGATGTGTAATCTGGTGTATTTGTATTATATGGACACATTTATCTAACTGGACACTGTTCTATTCTTTCTAAGTGCTAAAACAATTGAAAAGATTGAAAAATCAAAACCTCAGGAACTGTACTCACTCATAGATGCCTCTAAGATAAAGGAATATTTTTTTGTTCAAAGGGAATTTGGTGCCAAGCGTGTTTATTTTTCACCCTATTTACATGTATTCCAATTGTCCATTTCTTTTGCATCATATCATTGCAGTCTTTAAACCTCATAACTCCTTTTTTTACCTTACATTTGATTATATATGAAAATTGTTCTTAGATGTTCATAAGCCTATTAAGCACCTACATAAGCCTTTAATAATTGACATAAACTTATATATCATATATAAACAAAATAAATAAATACATTTTTCAATTACTATCAGTTTTCATAAGACTTTTCCAGGGTGAAAGAGATTAAAGCAGGGTTATGACTAACTAAGCTTAGCTGAAATAAGGCAGGTTTATGTCGGTTTAGTAAAAGGCTTATATAGGTGTAATGTAGCCCCCCCCCCCAATGTTTTTCCCCACAAAGTTGCCATTCTGGAGATATGAGGTTTCATTATGACAACAATGACACAAGAATGTAAAAAAAGCGAGATTAGCATGGGATGTGAATGTGGGAAATATATTAATAAAGTGGCATAAATGTTTTCTGTGTTTATTTTGTTTTAATAACCCTTTAATGCAAGTTTTATGTTTGTATTCCTTGTACATTACATGTACAAAAGTATCTGGACACACCTCCTTAGTTCACCACAGGGATATAAAGTCTTTCTAGAAGAACAGAGACAGTTACTGCAGTAAAGTACAAAATCCTCCTGATTAAGACCTTTCATTTGATAAGGCGTCCAAATACATTTGGCCATGTGTGCTTTGTTGTTAAGCATTATTTCATATTTACTATTGATTTAAATAGTAGTCCAAAGTAGAATCTAATTCATATGCTGTTTTCAAAATGTGTGATTAAAAGACAACTCCAGCATTTTTTTCTCTTGTATTTTTCTGAAATTAATGTAAAATTTCCAATGGAGTAAAAACATTAGCTCTAAATAAAGAAAGACCCAAAAATGTAGACTGAATGTAGCTGACTCAGGCCAAAAGTCATCATTTTCTCACAGCGATTATTATTTAAAAAAAAAAACAGAAAATATTTATTGTACATTATTTTTATTCAGATATTTATTGTAGATTTTTCACTTAGCAAATTACACTGGGAGCAGACTGCCTCAGGTCTTACCTCTCTGTGTTTAACATGATTCAAATACCCAACTTGCAGCTTTGTTTACATTTGTATTTCTGATTTTCCTGGACTGATGGAATTTACCAGCTTCACTGGCTTCCGTGATGTGCTCAGTTTAATTGGACATATATTTAGTATCTTAAAACAAACTGCTGTAATTGAACATAATGATCCAGTAGCAACACACAGAGCTGAAAAATGCTGGTGTTTTCCTTTAATTCATTGCAGAGTCAAGCTCCTCAGGTCTTTGAGAGAAATTTAAGGCCGGGACCGCGGAAAGGAATTATGTGAAATATTAATGCAGAGCTTTGTCTTTTTGTCTGACTAAAATTGCTCTAAAACACTCAGCGTTTGATTATGTTGCTTGATTAAAAATGCATAACAAGATTCTGACACCTGTGTGTGGCTTTTTATCTTTGATTTTTGTTTCGAATTGCAGTGTCTTATTTAAATGTGCTTTATTATAGACATTCATCAGCAGGTACAATGCAGGTACAGTATTATAAATCTACAGGTAAACGTGGGTGCAGTAGTGTAGACCTAAACAGACAGTTAAGAGGCATGTACAGTAGATCAAAATCAACAGGTAAAATGTGAGTACAGTAATGTTGACATAAATCTACAGGTACTGTAATGTAGACCTATATCAACATGTAAAAAAAAAAAGAGTATAGAGGCGACTGTGTAAGAAAACCTACAGGTAAATCAAAGGTTCAATAAGATAGAGATACATTTAGAGGTAAATAATATATTAATATGTATGTCAGTCATTTTGCCCATTAGAAAGTTGTCCTAAGGATATTTAATACTCTGTACATTTATAGTGAGAGCTAGGGTCCCTGGACACACCTTATAACCACAATAATGTGCTTATTTATTCAGCCAAACAGAAGTTGATTGTTTAATACGACCGTTAGAAAATGTATGAAAGATATGGTCCTCAAAGGAGAATTTCCACTGAGCGTTTCTACATAAAGTGATCAAGCGTGGAGAAGTTGACTGTCGAAATTCAGGTTTTTTTCCAGTGGTGGTGAATGGAACCAGGTGTCTTCTCACAATTCTGAGTTTGTGCTGTAGATGTGAGTTCGCTCTTCACAGCCATCAGTGACTTCCACCAATCCACAGAGTCTCATATGGAACAGACGATGTAAACCTCTTGCCTCAAAGCCTTTGTTAGACAGTGTGTCAGACATGAGCAGTGTGTTTACAAACTTTCACTGTAATAATTTGAGGCGCATTTACAGGAAGACGTCTGGTTCCCTACATCACCGCTCTACTGTTCTGGCTCTCTAAACTCTTTAGAACCAGAACACTCTCAGTCAGTTGGTTCACATCTGTAACATTTCATTTCCATTTAATCTGAACCAATGGGGCGTACATGTAGTGTCTCAGTCACACAGCTTCAGGGTAACTGTCTGTGAGGAGTGTGGTGTGTTCTCCCTGTGTCCGTGTGGGTTTCTTCCGGCTGACTGTCTGTGAGGAGTGTGGTGTGTTCTCCCTGTGTCTGCGTGGGTTTTCTCCAGATGACTGTGAGGAGTGTGGTGTGTTCTCTGTGTGTCTGTGTGGGTTTCCTCCGGGTGACTGTCTGTGAGGAGTGTGGTGTGTTCTCTCTGTGTCTGCGTGGGTTTCCTCTGGGTGCTCTGGTTTCCTCCCACGCTCCAAAAACACACGTTGGTAGGTGGATTGGAGACTCAGAAGTGTCCGTAGGTGTGAATGTGTGAGTGTGTCGCCCTGTGAAGGACTGACGCCCCCTCCAAGGTGTGTCCTCGGGTAGGATCTGGACCCACCGCCACCCTGAACTAGATAAGGGTTACAGAATGAATGAATGAATTAATGATTATTCTGAACCATTGCAGACAATGCTCTTTAACAAAACTAACAGCAGAGAACACTATTTTCCTGTTCATTTGAAGCTGGTTGGATGTTTAGGATTTGTCCATAATTTTTGGACACCCCTTTATGACCTTTAAACTCTGCTACTAACTTAAGCAGCAGTGGACACAGATATGGGCTGAGTATATTTTATAGAAAAGCATAAAAATGAAATGGAACACTCTGGAATATCCTAAAGCACCATGCCCAGAGGATGTAGCTCCAGCCAAAACCTGAAGGCTGAGTTGGTTTGGTGTTTCTGATCCTGATCTAAATATCCAATATAAATATTACTAAGTCCAGGTGCTTATGTGGCTCAGTACCATCAAATTTCCACAGCAACAATTTAATATCTACTGCAAATCTTTATATTTCTTTGAAAAAGAGAATCATTTACATTCAGCATTTGCATATCATTGATATCACTGCAAGTAGTAGATGGAAAACAGAGAGAAAAAACCAGTACAAATTACCTTGTAAAGACTTTCCAAAGAGTTATGTGTAATCAGATTTCTCTAGAGTTTATTTGTGAATACTGAGTCACTGCACTGATTGCCAGAGCAAGTGTTATTGCTTATTTCATCCATTATTTCACAAACTGAACATTTCAGAGGGAATTGGCAGTGAGTGATTGAGCTTTCGCTGATTCAGAGTTAACTCACTTTGTGTTGAATGCACTCAGAGATGTTCTTAATTAATTTATGTATTTATTCATTTTATTTTGCTGTGTCGCTCTCTGGGATTAATTCATGGTGGCCTTGGCCACCCCCTAGATCCGCCACTGCACCCAGCGTGAGGCTGTGAAACAATGGAACAGTGGAAACTCGTTCTCTGGAGTGATGGAGAGGTGGCACATTTGTGACTGCCATCAAATCCTCAAAGCAATGTTCGAAAATCTTATATAAAGCCTTTCTATTGGAGCAGAGACTTACTTGCAGCAAAGAAGAAGAATTCTTTGATTAATGCTCTCCTTTTCAGAAGAACCTCTGGTTAGATTTTTATGCCAATTTTTAAACAAGATTGTCTTGATGGATAAAGGGGAGTTTACAGAAATTGAGTAACCGTCTGGGAGTCTATATCTGGCAAACTTTAATATATGTTAATAAACAAATAAACACTCAGATGATGGCGTAAACACACAGCTATACTTTCACAGTAAACAAGATCGTCTGTTAGAAACTTCCACCAGCTTCAGGATAAATTAGTGTAGAATGGAGAGCGGTGTTTTGTACAGAGCTGAAGCATCATTCACTGCAAAAAAAAGGGCACTATATGGTCACAAGTTGGTGGAGAGTTGTTAATCCAATATTGCTACTGAACTGAGGGGTATTCCTCTGCACAGAAAAAATGGCTCTTTTGAATTGACTTTATTTTAATAATCAAATGGTTGCATGAAACAAAGTCATCTACATCCAGAAATGTAAACTGAGCAAGCTGTACTCATTCTCAAATTATATTGATATATCTGAATGTAAAAGAATTAATTTCATGCAACCCTTTCACATCAAAAATAAAGTGAAATAAATTTACTTTCAGTGTAGTTTTTGGAACATCTGTGAGGGTTTAAAGGAACACTATGTCTGATTTGGGTTTTTGGCTCCTGGGGCTCCCCCTAGTGGAGAAGCAGTGGTGTCCTGCCCTCCTCCAAACGTTACATAGCGCAATTACAGCAGTGCTGAGTCTAGAGTAGAAAAAACAGCAGATTTATTCTCTCTATTACAGGTCAGTGAAGCATCACAATGACTTTGAAGATGTAATTTAAATGTAAAAATATTAGAGTTCCTTTAAGGCATTCTGCCATATAAACATTAGTAATATCAGGTACTGATTTGGGGTTTTTAGTTCTGAATCTGGAATAATACAAAGGGATTGAATAAAGCTCCACAGTTCCAAAGCTCACAGTATGTTTATACCTCTCTCGCCCCCTCTAGGCATTGGGCATGGGGTGAGGTAAAAAGGAATTAAACTGTTCTTTGTGGTCATTGAGCTCTGTCAAATATCAAAACCAATGCTAATAGATCCTCTCTTCTCACTCTTCACTCGTAAAGCCCCTAGTCCTGTTACTGATTGTGGTGATGGCGGTCGGGCTCACGGGCAGCTTATTCAGAGCTCCACAGAGTGAACTATTCAGTACTATCTACTTCACATGATTAAAGTGTTAAATACTATGAACTATTAGCATTTCCATAATAGTAACTTTACAGGAGAAGGAAAATACTTCTTAACCTTCAGTGAAATTAATTGTAAAAAATTTTATTCAGAGTAACTTTGGAACATTTCTATTGGTCAGTTCATCATGACATTTACACACAGTGTGAAGGAAAGCTGCTGGATTTAAACAATGTAGTTTAAATGATGTCTTGTTCACATTTAAAAATAAGGTTTCACATATATTTTGGCCAAAACTGAATGTATGTTAATGGAATATAAATACTACCTAATAATAAGTGAGTAGAACTTACTGTGATTATTTTTAGAAATGTATACAAATGTATTCGTAAACTTTTTTCTTATGTAGCAAAATATTATTCATTCATTAATTGGCTGTAACCCTTATCCAGTTCAGGGCGGGGGTGGGTCCGGAGCCTACCCAGAATCACTGGGTGCAAGGTGGAAACCTTCAAAGGGCAACACACACTCACACATTCACTCACACACCTACGGACATTTTTGGGTCTCCAATCCACCTACCAACGTGTGTTTTTGGAGCGTGGGAGGAAACCAGAGCACATTACATATACAGTGAGAAAAATAAGGTTCTGAAAACCCCCTGGATTCACACACACACACACACAGTGAAAATTATGCATTTCCCTGAAGTGAAATTGCTTTGGCACAGCTTTTTTCAGCGTTCCAAGAATCCACTTCTGATTAAGGCTTAATGTGTGTTATTGTGGAGTCTGATAATTATGGTGATTCAGTGTGTATGTGAATGTCTGTGTGTGTGTGTGTGTGTGTGTGTGTGTGTGTGTGTGTGCGTGCGTGTGTGCGTGCGTGTGTGCGTGCGTGTGTGTGCGCGTGTGTGTGTGTGTGTGTGTGTGTGGTTCCCCCGTCTCACACTAATAACACTCATATTAAAGTATACATTTCTTTGTCTTAGTAACTTTAGCAGCCATTCTAATGATGTCATTAGTTATCACTGCAATGAACATAATTTGCATAAAGTCCCAGGGAACACTGGGTGAAATATTCAGCTTTAATGTTTGATGTATTAAAGCCTGTGGCTCACCTGGCTTCAGATTCCAGTTTATGATATAATTTGATTTAGTGTGTGTTTCACTGGTTTGTGTGTGTGTGTGTGTGTGTGTGTGTGTGTGTGTGTGTGTGTGTGTGTGTGTGTGTGTGTTTTCTTAGGGCTCCTTCCGTGGCGCCCTGTCTGCCTCTCCCCAGCGGCCCACACACTCCTCACCTCGCCGCAAAGGAGACCAGAATGCTATGGTCCACTTCTTCAGGTCCATCGTGAGTAACTCTCTCTCTCTCTCTCTCTCTCTCTCTCTCTCTCTCTCTCTCTCTCTCTCTCTCTCTCTCTCTCTCTGTCTTTTTTTGTCTTCTGCCTATTCTTTCACTCTTAGTGCCCTCATTTCCCTCCTTTTCCTTCCCTTCTCACTTTCTTTCACATTCTCTCTCATCTTAAGAACCTTTATCTCTTTCTCTCTCTGCCTCTCTTTCTCCCACCCCTCTCTCTTTCTCATCCTTTCTCATATTCTCTCTGTTCTCCAAGATGCACATACTGTAAACAATCAGAATGGACTGTAAACGATGTATATGTCAATCCCCACAGAGCTGAAAACAATCCACACATACATTTAATTCTCGTATCTGTTTCCCTCCAGGTGTCTCCTGCTCCGCCCAAGTCTAGGGTAAGTGCAATCTAAGCTGAATGTATGTATTAATTAAACATAAAGCTCCCAGCAGTGGGAACTATCCATAACTATTTAGATACACAACTATATCCAATTTCATCTATGCCTGACATCACTAATATTTATGTGGCTGATTGCCATCAGTTCCTCACAGAAATCTTCCAGAATTTTGTTGGTTGTTGTTGTTTAACTCTGAGCTGCTCCAGTAAGGGGTTGCCAAAGTGCATCAACCAGTTACACAAAGTCAAACTGGCACAGGGTTTTTTTTTTTTCCTTAAGCCCTTCCTGACGTGGCCCTCCCATTCCACCCGGGCTTCTAAAGTCGTTCATTGAAATAATTATCATTATTAATTAAAAGGATGCATTTGTCCTGATATAGAGTGTGCACTGTGTGTTTGTCAGTGACTTTCACATCTCTCCCTGCCACATGCAAATGCCTTACTCATCCTCCACTTTCCTCTCTTCTACACGTCTCTCTCTCTCTTACTTTATCTCTCTGTCTCCCTCTTTCTGTCTGTCTCTCTGTACAGTGGCATTCTCTCACAGCAAAGTTAGGCCTGGTAGGTGCTGATAGTGAAATGTACAAAAAGGAATGGAAAGCTCAAATTAACTTATATTTATTATTATTATTATTATTATTATTATTATTTGTTGCTGCTGCTGATCTGGGGTCAGATTCAATTTACTCTTCAGGATAAAAGTGATGACATAAATCACATTACGTTGAAGCAAATACACCAGTCCTGGGCCATTGTTTGCAAAGTAAATTGGTTGTACAACAACAACAAAAAAAGATCTCAGAAGATATGCTTTATATTCAAAAGTCTGGAGACACTTAATCAGTTTGTAACATCTCCAAAGAAAAGCAGGAACTTTAAGGCCCTGTTCCACTTTAACTAATTTGTTTTTATTAAGCAATATGGGGCTTAGATTATAACAAACTATTTTGAGGGAACTATTTGCATTTTTTCTGCATGTTTATAAATTAAGAAAACATGTTCACAAAGTGCAAACTTCTATTATTTTTTTAGTGCTAGAGTGGATCTGTTTTCTTTTCACAATAATACACATTGCCAGTGTCTCAGGTATAGCGCCCCTCTGTTCTGTTGGTAAAGGTTGGTGCAAACGGATCTGCTGTCTTTAGTTTTGAAGCTGATCCCAGACCGGTTTTCAATTCTGCTCTTCTGCTGCTTGTTTTCAGGGCCTTTAATCCATACCCGTTCTTTTTTTTGTTAGTGTATTTTCAGTTTAAATCTGTGTTTATTTGTTCATTTGTTTCCTGTGGTTTTAATTGAAACTCCCTCCTCTTCCTCCTCCTCCTATTCTCTCCCTCCCTTGTTTCTTCACTCCATTATAAAATATTTAAATTAAACCATTAAAAAAGAAGTGAGGAGCCTGGGGAACGAAGAGTGTGCAGAAAAAGCTAATGTTCTCCTCAGAAACTCCTAGGAAACAGATGCATTTTCACATCATTATCTCTTGGATTGAACTCAACTTCATGAATGATTCATCTGGAGATTTTTAGTCATTTTTATCCCTCAAAAAATGACAGAACTCAATCCTAAATGCTTACAGTGTGCGATGAATACTGAATAATGTGTCCTCATCCCTCATATTATTCCTCTAACTATGTTCCAAAAAGGAACTTTTGGCTCTTTGCTGACAGAGTTACACTTTGCTGAGAAATGAAGCGGATATTTATTCCCTGATCATTAATCACTGTGGAGTTCTGTAGCCAATTGGTCATCAGTGCACTTAAAGTTTAAAAAATCAATTAAACTTCTGTAACCGCAATGATTTTAATCTTGGAAAGTGCAGATCAGTTTCTGAACAAAGTTTAAGCTAAATCCTGTAAGGATCAAGATCAACTCAAGCTGCCTAAACTTTGACTCTTCCTCTCTCCCAGTCACTCATAACAGAGCTAGCCTGTAGGGGTCATGTAACTGGAAATTAGGGTTCACCTCCATTCACTTGGAGCTGTTGTGCCAGCATTATCAGTTAGCATTCTCCTACAAGCATTTAGCGCTTATGTGGCAGAATTAGCAGATAGTGTTCTCCTCCATGCATGTTGAATAGTTGTACAAGAACCAGCAGTTGAGCTGTGAAAGTTGAAAGTTTCCAAGCATGTTCAGCTGATTTACCAGAGTTTCTCCATTTATATCGCAACATGTTAAAAAAAGATAAATGAAGCTTTGCTCAAAGCAACTATATCTAATTAGGCTAACTTAGCAATTGTTTTCTAGCTAATGCTTAAGCACCAGCTTTGAGGCAAATATCATTATGTTGCGTTTTATAATTTGTTTTTATTTCAACTTCAATTATTAACTGCTTATATTTAGTATTTTGTATTTAAATGTAATTTAATACATTTTCAATTCCACAGAGCAAATATTACAGGCTACAAAAATGCTCTGGATGCTAATGCTAATGTTAAAGTTGTCTTCTGGTCTGCAGGGAGATCATAAGGCTCATGGCTCTGCAAAGGGTCAAAAAGGACGTGCAGCAGATGGCCAGGGAACCCTCACCAAAATCTTCAAAATGGTAAACACACACTTATTATACAAACAGTGTACGACTGACTTGAGCTGATTTTAATTTATTCATTAGGAAATGATTCAGTGAATCATGAAACATCATGGCAGTGAATCATTTTATAACACAATCTCAAATCATTTCATAATGATTTCTTATTGATCTTATTATTTAGGATATGATTGGTGCAATATGTTATTGTTTTTATTTTATTGTTTTCCTTTAAATCAGTTCCACTGCTCATGTAAGTGCACATTATAATTCTACTACAGTGCTGCTGAAGTTTAAACACTTTAGTGTGACCACTGGACTCAAATTGCAAATTGTGTTTAAAAAAGTGGCTAATGATTGGGCCCAGTATTTAAAAACTCCAGCAGCGCTGCTGTGTCTGATCCACTCGTACCTGTGTCGCTGTAGTGCAGAAAATGATCCACCACTCCTGCTCTGCATCAGATACAGGATTGAAGTGTGCAACTGTAGGAACTACGGAGTGCACATGCATAGTAATGGAATAAAGAAGTAAAATGGATAAAGAATATAGAAAAAACAGAAGCCATTTATTTTATAGCACTACAAAAAGGGTGCAGCTGAGTCATTATCTTGGTTGATACATGTTTATAGTGTTTGAGTGGTTTATGGAGTGTGTAGAATGTGTAGAAACACTTCTTCCTGCTTTTCTTCAGTGATATGCATCATCTCCTGTTCAGTGAGTAATTTTATATTGCTTAGCTGTGTTAGCAGGATGCTAGCAGCAGTAGCAAGAATTTCTAACAGCTTTTTGCTGGTTTGCTATTTATTGCCCACAGAATCATGTAGAAGGGAATTGTTTATTATTATTATTATTATTATTATTATTATTATTATTATTATTTAGAATCACATCAACCCAGTGTAAACCCCCCATTCACAAACTGAATCTCTGTGGAGCCACATCAAGGCTAAACGTGTTGTTCTTTAAATAAATGAATAGTAAAAGAAAACCTCAATTTGGAACTTAATGTTTTCCATTTATATATACTTTTGATTACAATCTGGATTTTTAAATAACAACTTTTTCATTTCTCACTTTAATAAATCTTTTGATAATGAAGATGATTTTCTTTATTTTCGCTTCATTTTCAGATACAAATATTTTTTTATTTAAATCTTTCTGCTGGGTTGGTTCAAATAATTTTTTTTCAGTTTCAGACTTCTGAGCTGCATCTGGCACCATGGCATTGCTCCATCTGAGGGGTGCCAGAGAAGCTTGTGTGCAAAATCATAACTCAAAAGAGTTCTGGAAAACTTTTGTCCCTGATTTGGCTCCATGGTCACAGACATTATGTTTATCGCCGAAAGCGCTCTTACTTTTTTTGTGCATTCAGTCACTACCTCACACTTAAGTTTTCTGCTCTTTTTGAAGAAAAAGAAGAAACGTATTTATGTAGAACACACTTTTTTTGTGCTCAGTTATAAATCCCACAAACACTTCTCAGTTTCTTCCCAGTAATAAGAAGTGGAAATTCAGTAAGATTAAAGCCTAAATGTGAACAATCTAAAGACATATTTTTGTGTAACAGGGCACAGCCTACATGAGGGGATACTGCCCCCATTAAATACCCCCCCCCCCCCCACACACACACACACACACAAAACCAAAACACCCATTTAATGCAAGCCATGCTAAACAGTTAAGCAATTTCTCAGTTAATTAACAAACCAATGATATTAATGATATTTAACATTATTTTTGATCCTGGAAGCTGTTAAATGATATGTACAGGGTGCAATCATGAAAAAACTTTAATACAATCTGAAGCATTAATTCTAATACTACCACGGATAATAATATAATTAGTTACTGCTATCACCATTATATGATAATCTGAGACATTACTTCATGCTTCACAGTAATGCTGACATTAATTAGTGTACCCTTGTGGCAAAGTGGCACCGGAACATATCTCTTGAGCAGATATTAGTGGAAGTTCCCAGGCAGCAGACTTCATTATGATGAAAAATGGAAACTCAACCAAGGAACTGTTTTTCATTCATTTCTGTGTTTTTCTCCTGAAGTGGTTTTATGTTACACAGAGTAAATCTCCTCCATTGTTCAAGAGCTAATCAGCTTTTAGTCTGAGCTGTTGTTTTTTTTTTCATCTTCCTTCTCTCTGCTGCAGTTTCATCTGAATTTTGATTAGTTTCCATCAAGCTCAGTCACGGGAGTTGCTCTAACGGCTGCTTTTCTTTCTTTGTGTAAAAACGAAAAGCTTTGGGTGTCAAGGATTATCCAAAGTCCCAAATTCTAGCTCACATTTAAACAGATTTTGCTTTCTTTTCTGCACAACTCACAGTGGTAGCTTCTGTCCAAAAGCTTGTGGACACCAGCTCCTTTAACATTTCTTTCTGAAATGATGAGTGTTAATCAGGACCTTCTTCCTGTTTATTGCAGTAACAATCTTCTTCTAAGACAGCTTTACACTGATGTTTGATCACTGATGTGAGGATTTGATCCTATAGATTAAACAAACAGTGTGAACACTGGGTGAATTATATATATATATATATACAATTATAAGGAGTGTCTACAATCTTTTGGACATAGGATATGTTTTCGTTTTTCTTTTTTTCATTTCATTTCTCTATTGTTTTATTCTCATTTCATTTGTTATTTCTCTCCTCATTTTCTAACTTCTTCTCCTTCTTCTACTACTCTCTCTCTCTCTCTCTCTCTCTCTCTCTCTCTCTCTCTCTCTCTCTCTCTCTCTTGCCCAACCCTGTCTCTCTCAGGGAGGAAGCCGGACTGCTTCACCGGCCAAGCGCTGATCATCCACTTTATCCTCCCATTTTTCCTCATTTGAAGAGTTAAAGAAGTGAAGGTGTAAGAGAGTAAGAAGAAAAGAAAACAAGAAAGAATGGACAAGCTTTTTTCTTTTGTGTGTGTCTTCGAAGTCTACTGCACTAATGGAAACGTACATGTTGGCTTTGTGTAAAACAGATAGTTTGGCCAGAATGGTGAAATCTGTTAACCTCTGCCCCTCTTGTGTCTCAGTCCACGTGTTTTAACTAAAATAACTCAGCAGTAACTCTCCTAGACTTAAGAGGGAAGTGCCCCCCAAAGCGTCTGAAGGTTTTGGTGCAGTCTGGGACGCCTAGGTCCTGTGGTGGTCTGCGTATTTGTGTCTGTTTTTATTAACAGTAGTTATAATGCACAAGCATTTAACAGTAAACCTGCATAAACAGCTATAAATGATTACTCCAATGAGCATCACTTGCCATAACACTGTGTAAGTTGTGAAAAAATACATAAAAGCTGCCTTCATGCAATGAAGCTGTATCGATATATATATGTTTTTTTTTTTAATCATTCAAAAACACTGTCATTCTTACAATGATTTTTATGACACAATGCAAACCCAGATTTAGAAATGTTGCTACAGAGGATCATCAGACATTTTTCACTCTCTCCTTCTAAGCTAAATATGTTATTATCCCATGAAATGTTATTTACTGTACACCTCTGTTGTTATTGTAATCAGCCTTTATACACACACACACACACACACAAGATTCTTCCTTATTGCACATAGTAATCAATGATAATACATGTTATCAGACATTACTTTAATACTTCTCCCCAAAAACTGTATTGTGGTCTTTGTTTTGTGTGAAATATGCTTTTCCCCCCCAATGTTTTAATGCATTTCAAATGTTTCACCACTGGCTGTAAACTTTACTGTGTTTGCTTTATAAAAGACATGTATTACCTCCCAAAACTGACTGAGATGTGTCCTGTCCATTAAAACATCTTATAACTCCTTATAAATCATCATAAGACACTCATAAAGTAGGAAAGTTACAATATGTAAATTAACTGAATGTTTCTGGATGACACTGAAACATCTTTTTAAATATAATAAATTAAAATGTGGGCGATGGATCTAATATTTCTCATGAGACTTGAGAAACATCGAGTTGGTCAGTGTGTGTGTTTGAGAATATGTGAATTAACGAGATACAAGCAATTTTCATAAGGTGCTTTGTATCTAAAACTGTCTAGAAATGGGTAAATAATTATAACATATAAATATAATAATAATAATAATAATAATGAGAAATATCCGATACAGGGACTAGAGTTACAATGATTTCACTGAATAATATTTTATTTATTTATTTATTTTTTTTTTATTTTTTTATTTTTTGCAGTGAAGCTTTTCTGAAACAGAATAATAATAATAATAAAGCCCTATACTGAACTTGAGATTAAAAGTGTACACCTCTAGCAAATGCAAAGATGTTTAAGTCTCTATTGTGTGTGTGTGTGTGTGTCTGAGTAAGACCACTACTGGAACGATAGGAATCATAAAAAATGTCAAAATAAATAAATAAATAAATAAAATCACCAAAACAAAAGAGAAGTCTTCACTGTAAAAAAAAATTTATGTAATTTTACAGGAAAACTTACAGTACTTGTACTGAAAAGCATAATGGACATCTTTGCTATAATTATATCATGCCCATGTGAGCATTTCCTGAGTGCAGTATAGCAAAGGATGCTGGGATACTGGCTGTTCAGCAGGAAACAGTTGTAGCATGAGGAGTATGACTTGTGTTTGCTTAAAATTAAAATTGAAAACCAAATATCTACCCAGCAAAAGAATAGCCAAATATTCAGGTCCAGCCCTAAAATCAATTTACAGTTAACTGTTGTAAAAATTACAGTAATGCAATGTGCTGTAATTATTAATAGTATATAAGTACAGTTTAAAAAAATACGGCACAATACCAGCAAAAATGCTGCCAATAAATTACTGTAAATTTACAGGAAGAATTTTAACAGCGTTTGTCATATTCATTCAGTTATACACTGATGCTAAAGGACAAAATGGGACAAGGTGAGGACACCAGAAATGTCCAACAAAACAGAGATAATGTCCCTACTCACAGCATTGGGTGGACTACAGGTGGATTGTTTATTCTCTTCTGGGTGGCCTTAATATAGATATCGGATCATTGTTGTGAGGTTCTAGTTCCATCTCTCCAGAGAACGTGGTTCCATAGCTTGCTCAATAGCTCAAAACGTGGAGGGGGCGGGTGGTGTCTATTAGTGATTAGTGTCTTTGTTGGACTGAGAAACATGGCTCATGGAGGAGGAATCTGGTAAAGATTTCAAAATGTAGGATTCAGTTTTTTTATTTTAGATTCGATATAGGCTTTTAATGCAGAAACTTATAACTGAGGAATTAGTTAACGATTTATTAATTAGGGATTAGCACACAAGTGTTAAGATGATTTACATAATTAGATTTTTTAATGAATTTCCCTTTCACTCTGTAGATGAAAGCCGTGAAATCAAATGAAAAAAAATATATAAACATCTTTATACAAAAGGGACCAAATTTATTCTTAAATAATTCTGAACATTAAAAAATACATGTGCCACAAAAGCATAAAGCTTTAACTTTTTACATGGGCAAAAACCTCAGAGCAACTTATATTTCCAGAAAGTATTTACATTCCAATAAAACACTTTATACAAATATAACACAATTACATCAAGTTCTCAGAAAACTCTTCCTGGTATGACACATTTCCACATTCCACATACAGAATCCATTAAAAAAATCATAATGTGTACATTTTGTAAACAGAATACTGTATCTTAAAACCTGTCAGCCATTTCCTTCACTGAATCTCCTTCATGTTATACTGACACCTAGAGTCCTGGAGGTATGAGTTTCTGTACTAAACCTATGTGGGACCCACTACATGGAGCATTACGTGGTGCATTCAGGGACTACAAAAATGTGGTGTATCATCTGAAGTGGACATTCCAAGTGTAAAAATATGTTTCTGAGACATTGTACCTCCATGCAGGAAAGTACAGGACAAAACTAATGTAAAAAAGTGCAACAAAAGATCTCTTATTAAGTGATAGCATCATAAATCTAGTCTTAAACTTATTTTAAAGTGATTTCATCTAGAAAGAAAGTGTCTTATTCCACAGGCAGATCATTCAGTTTTCATGAACAAAATATCCATTGCTTTTTATAAACCAATGATCGTTCTGTTGAATGAAGTCACTTAAAATAAGAAATATGCTGAAAATCTTTAAAACATTCTCAACATAATAAAGACGGAGAAACGTATTGACTAGATTTAGGATGATTTCACTTAATAAGAGACCATTTCATGCCCCGGAACTGCTGCATCTGTAGAGATCTGTCCTTGCGTTTACAGTGAACTTTGTTCAGTCTGTAACTGACACAGATTTAGTTTTTTTCTCTGAGGGAAGTGTTAGCTTCATGTCAGGAGGTTAATTTAAAGCCAGAAGCTCCAGAGAGTTCTCAGTGACTTACAAACCAAAGGTGGGCGACCTGTTCTCAGTGTTTGTGAGACTTTAACGAGTTCCCAGTGATGGCAAGAAACATCGATCAGAAACTCGTGTAAAGAAACTGAGAACGTGGAAGAGGAATAGCCAGTTTCTGAACTAAATGTCCTGCTCAAACACACAGTATTTATTTACCAGATTCAGTTAATGTGCTACAGCTGAAAAACCATCAAACTGTGTTCCACTATAGTTTAGTCGATCGCCGAACGGTTGCAACTTAGAAAACAAATGTGTCGGGTCCTAAGAATTGTGTCTTAAGGTTTAGGAGATGAATCTGGAGGGTGTAGAGAATGTGGGTGCATGGTTTATTGGAGAAGTGAGTGGGGTTATGTGGTATGGGTCTCTTAAGAGTTAGCGGATGCGTGTGTAGGGTGTAGGGAATGAGGGTGCATGGCTTAGGGAGAAGAGTGCATGGTTCTGGGAATGAGTCTGTAATGCCTGTGTAGGGATGTAATGTTTAGGCTTTGACTAAGGAGTCTGTAGCATTTAGAGAAATGCGTTGGATGTGGAGTTTTGTAAAATCTGTAGAGTTCAAGGAAAAAGTTTTACTTGAAACAAGTTTTATGGACAAGTATGTAGCGTTTAGTGCAAAATTTACTGAAGGTAGGGCACTTGAGGTTAAGAGACAAACGACTACAGATATGAGACAGTGCTATAGGGCTAAATCATGAGTTTGTAGCCTTTGAGTGTAGAGGATTTAGTGGGCGAGCCTGCTGTATTTAGGGGCTGTATGGCCTAGGGAATGAATTTGTAGGGTTTATGGTTCGTGTGTGTCATTATTAAGTGAAGAAAAGATTTAAGGTATTGTTGTAGAGTGTTTACAGAGTGTGTGAGCAGTATTTAGGGAATTCATCTATAGGGCTTTTGAGGAACAGGACATTCAGGAGTGTGTGTGAGGTTCAAGTGAACACATTAGGAATGGAACAATGCCAGTCTCCAGCATGTTCCAGTTCAGCTGGGGTTTCATCTCTAGATGACGAAGCTGGTGTTGGCTCAGAAACACAGTCCTGCTCCCGCCCGACCTCTTTCTCCACCTGCTTACCTGAGACACACACACACACACACACAAACACACACACACATAATTATGTTTTTTTCAGTAAAGCACATTTGCAATGAGTTAAGGGACTACATTGCTTTAAAATCCCTAAATGTATCTGTTTATGCTGGAGGTGTTTATTTGATAGAGAATCCCTAATACATCCAGGTACAAACATTGGTTTTAGTTATAACATATTTATCAGATTGGGTGAGGCAAGCTTCCCCGTCTCTGCCACGCAGCACTGGTTTCGCCTGCTGAATCCTGTGGATTTCCTTTGGAAGCACTCAGCTTTATTAAATATATTTATGCAGGTGCCATGCACAGAGTCCATTAAAATCCACAACAAAAGCAATCCCATTCATAATAAGTTTATTATTGCTCTCAAATGACCTGGAGTGGCCTCTTAATAAAAACTGCGGAGCTTACTGAGGAGGAAAAACAGCTCAAAAACACAGAACACCCCTGAGAAACAGGAAAGACAAATTACACAAACACGTTTTTTTTCTGCTTCATAAACCCACCACCTGCTGATGACTTCATTTTCATCTGAGTGAGTTCAGAATAATTAAGTATTCTCCAGGTTTAATGAAACAGAATCAGTGCAGAACATTTTCTTAACAACCTCCCACTAATGAGTGTAATCACCTGTTACTAATGACCATTAATATCTATGATCTGATTACTCTAATATTCACCCACTCATTACAGTTATACGCATTAATATACCATCCACCCAAATGCGAACTATACTGTCAGAAATAAAGGGAATTTGGCTGGAGTGGATGTGTGTGTGTGTGTGTGTGTGTGATCTCTTAACCAAAAAAAACTAAACTAAACAAAACAAAACAAAAAAAAAAACAATATTATTCTTGAATAATGAAAACTTGCCTAAGGCAAAGAGGACACACACACTCAGGGAAAGCAGAAATTCACCCCATGATCTCAGATTTAGTTCCACAACTAATTGAAGCGCTGAGGGTGGTTAAGTGCTGAGGCAAAATGTGTTTGGTTTTAGATCTGAAATAACAGCAGTGATTAAATGAGTTTGGCCACAAATTTCTCCGTCAATCAGGCTTCTCTGAAAATGGAAAACCTTTGAAAAATGTAGGAAAAGTAGGATTCACTTGTGGAAAGTGCTGCATGATGGTGCTATTTCAAAGTGCAGCAGTAAAGAATTTTACATTGAAGGAAAGAAAGTTAGCTGTCTTTACTGATGCTATTCACTTCCCAGAGCCACTGAAAAACATTAAGAAGAAAAACTACTGGAAAATATGGGCTCTGTGACTTTCTAATACTTTAAAACTTTATTTTAAAAGGTTCTGGTGAGAGCCAACAGGCTTTGAATCTTGACACATTTCATCAAGTATATAAATATTTTATGAAGGTTGTATTGTGGACTCTTTTCTAATAGAATCCTGTTCTGTCTCTGGAGAGCAGAAAACTCTCTGGGAGGCCTAACAACAGCTCGGAAAATAAAAAGTGAATATACTTTAGACAACATGAATTATTAAGAGATGTTCTGAACTTTGGTGAAATTTTGTTCACTCACTGAAAACTACAGAAAAAGTCCCACCTGCGTATTTACGGGCGCTTACACACATACCTTGTTTGGTTCAGACCTTCAGTGTGGTCCTAACCAATGTGGCAGGTTTGAGAAGTGCCTAAGACAACGTTGCAGACCAATGGACCAAATTACGTTGAGTGTTACTTCAGCAAACTTAAAAGACATCTAAATTATAAACAACCGTGATTCCCATTGTATTATTTCTGCTTTGTTCCAAACCACACACTAGCTCACCACATAGGGCATAAAACTACTGCATCGTTATGAGAAAGGCACAGTGCAATGAGTTCAATCGTTTAAAGTAGAACAGAAAAAGTGAACAAGGACCTGGTTCCAAACAAGATCATCATAATCATCATAATTTTGTGTTTATTTTTCAACTTAATGGCAGTGCTCTGATTTGCTTTTACCTGTAAGGAGCTGGTAAATAAATAGGCTATGTGTGGAATGTGTGCATTTGTGCCTTACATAAGATATAAGCTTGATTTGAACCTCAAATGCATGTTGCTCCTCTACAAACTAGCATCAAGTATGGGGAGGTGTAGCCCATGTATCTGATGATCATAGGATGTAGGAATATCACAGAAAGTTCCTTAGTCCACAAACTGAACTGCAGTGTGAAACCAAAACAAAGCGGACTAAATATATACGACATAACACATGAATGATGGTTCAGACATTGGTCTGGTCTTTGATATGAGAAAATGGTGGGTTTATTTAGCAAGTCGGGGCCACAAAAAATATATTGGAGCCACAAAATAATATATTGAGGCCAGAAAATAGTAATTTGAGGCGACAAAATAATATATTGAGGCCACCAAATAATATATTGAGGCCACCAAATAGTAAACTGAGGCCATGAAATGACTGTGCATACTGACAAAACTTGTACAAACCTACACTGTCTTCCACCATTTTTGCTATTTGGTTCTCCTCCATAAATCTCTCCTGGAGAAAGTTCTCTAATTCACACTGCTTTTCCTCGTCCATGAACCTCAAGGCAGTGTGCATTAACGTTAACCAACTGCAGTCCAGTGTTAGACTTAATCCCAAAGGTTAGCTGTGTGGTTGTTCAGCTGCTATCCCGATCAAACTGCGTTGCAAATGCAGGTCCCTTGGTCCAAACTTCAAAATACTAATTTGTGACCTCAATATATTATTTCATGGCTTCAAAATACTATATAGTGGCCACGACTTGCTAAATAAATCCACCATGTCACCTTAGGGGCTCCGCAGAAAACACCCTAAAACTCACACCTTTTTTATAGTAGAAAGTCTCGCCTTTTGGTATAAACTGCCAATCAGCTTGCTGGTCTACTGCAATCAAGACAGTGCAAACAGATTTTACCTGTGATTCCAAACATGTTTTTGAAATGTTACCAAGGCTTTAATTTGAAAGTGTCTAAAGGTCTCTCTCCATTCAAAGAGATACAAGCCTAGTCTTGGAAATAACTGCCCAGTGCTGAGTGGACAGACTTTCCTAGAAGCCTTTTTGCCTCCCACCAGCACCCCAACCCCTTCTACTTTATTTTTATTGTATAGTCATACTGAGAGTATATAGATTAAATAAATAAAACGCTTATTTATTAATTTATTTATCTATCAGTTGTCAATTTTGAATATTGTCAATTTTAAGGACATGGATGTTAGACTCTCCGTGTGTGTGTGTGAGTGTGTTATTTACTTACCATAGCCATGTGACCTCTTCATGTGCAGCTTCATGTTGCTTTTCTGTGTGAAGCTGATGGTACACACTTCACATTTGTACGGTTTCTCGCCGGTGTGTTTAACAGTGTGAACCTGCAGCGCACTCTTCTGGTTAAATGCCTTCTCACACTGTGTACACTTGAAGGGTCGCTCACCTGTGCATGCACACACAATTGTATACATAAAATAATGAGATGCTCTGGAGTGACTACACACAAGTTTAAATTCACCATGTTAAACCCCCTCAGCACTGTGTGGGTGGAGCAACAGAACTATATTCTCTGGAGTGATGGAGCTACATCCATACATTTGGGATGAGCTGGAAGTGCTAGAACTACTCATCGAACATCATTAATACAATCAAATCCTCAAAGCAATCCACCATCTAATGAGTCTCTCCGGCTGACTGGTTTTGTGTGTGTGTGTGTACCTGTATGGGTGCGCATGTGTCTCTCCAGTTGACTAGGTTTGGCAAAAGCTTTATCACAGTTAGAGCATTTAAACACTCGTGGCTTCTGAGAACTCAAGGTGGGGCCATTCTGGTGAACAAACTCGTGCTCCTGAAAACAGACACACACACAAACACAATCAGAGGTTTTAACATTTTAACAACATACAAATCATGGATCCCAATTTTCAAAGTAGAGTTCATAGCCCAATTTATTCATGTCATCATTCTTTAGTGGACATCGTACCCATATATGAACTACACAGAAGTCTAAGCTGGATTTTTCTAAGCAAGCAATGAAGGTGATTTTTGTAAATCTCTGAAGATGTCCTTTGTTGTCTGGCTCTAAGACATTAGCAGCAGACCCTTGAATTCATACAAATGTCTACGAATCAATCTTATTTTTCCAGCAGATGCCACAGATGTTGGATCAGGTTGAGATCTGTGGAACTTGGAGACCAAGTCAACATACTATTCCTGGACATGTTTTGCAGTGTGGCAGGGTGCATTATCTTGCCGAATGTGTCCACTTGCATTAGGGAATATATGGTGTACTAGGTCTTCAAGTAGCTTCTACAACTCTACCATCTTTCATTCTTCTTTCCACAGTGCATCTCTTTCTAGGTGAGTGACGGACATGCACTCAGCCGTCCAGAAGACGTTTAAAAGGATACATGTTATTCGTTTATTATTTTCCACAGCTCCATGGTCCTGTTCTGATTCTCAAATGCCCAATATAGGCACTTTCAGCAGTGTACAGAGGCCAGAATAAGCACTCTGACCAGTCTGTAGGCTTCACAGCCCTATAGGCAGCAAACTGTGATGCACTATGTGATGCCCTTTAGCGATGTACTACTGGACACTCCTGTACAAAACTGAGGCTAATGCAGATATTCAATTGGACACAGATTGTATAATGTCTATAGAAATGCCTTAAATGAAGGTAGGCAGTCCAAGGGGTTTACAACCTCCCAGCACTGGGGTCTTGTTTCTCTGAAATGATGGAATTCAAATACCTCTGTGATGCAGAAATTAATATTCAAGATCAGTACCGGACATTGATATCATTCATGTGGCAGAATGCCACCAAATTGTCTCAGCAATGTTCCATCACCTTGTGCCAAAAGAGCAGAGGGGGAATAAACTTATTATTAATACCCTTCACTTCAGGAGAAATGGAGGATGAGCAGTTGTCAAAACATAATACAGTTTTTTCCAAGCTCCAGTAAATTGTTCCAAAACTTCCTTCTGAACTAAAGACAGTTAATTTCAGGCAGCGAGACATAGGAAATTGTGTTCATCAGGAGCGTGAACATGTGCTTTACAAGCTGAGATGCCAGGGAGCTTGTCCAATCAGAAACAGTTACTATAGCGATTAAGAGCCAAGGGAATTTTATTCACGTTAAAGAGATTATCAGAAAGAATGCAGTGGAACATAAACACTTCAAGTCTCTTAAATCCTCTTAATTCTGTGCCATGATCAAGCTCCTCTGTGATCAGATCACTATCCCAGTCTCCATCTGCTCTCCATTTATTCATCCATCCATCAGTGTCTGCACATTTATGAGCTTTTTCATCCATCGTAGAGCATTTAACATGAAACGTCAATAAATGTCCATATCAGAATTTACGTGTTCCTGTTTCTTCTGATATGAAGGCTGTTAATCAGGAGGTTGTACCTATTTCTTAAAGTAAAGTCCACATCAAACTGGTGGCACTGAGCATGCATTAACGGTGCCAGTGGGGCTCAGCACAGCCTTAGACACCAAGGAGGCCAGTGTAGATTTACGGTTGTTGAGTATGTTAGGGCTGTAAAGTGAGATTGGAGTGGAGTGGGTTTGGGATGCCAGACTCCACTGTTGAGACTTCTAGAGGTGTCTTGGGCTTAATTCAGCAAAACACTGACGAGGGGAGGTGCCTACCTGATGACCCCTGTGAAGTACTAGCAATGCATTGGCTGAGGTGGGTACACATGGGCTAGGCTTCTGTGTTTGGTATAGTTGGTTGCTGGTCGGATCAAATATGGCCACAACAACCCTGATGTTTGGGATAGGATTTAAATGGCCAAAGGTAGATGATTACAGGCATGCTTTGGTCACAGGTAGGAAGTGAGTAGGGTGGGCTCTAGGGCTGTGCCATATAGTATTGTGTGCAATAATATCGCAAAATGTTTTTAAGCTATTCTAAATGATTAATTTCATGATTATTGTTATATTCTGATATGCAGTTACACGTAATTTGGCGTACATTCATTACGTGAGTCATTTAGTCACAGCGAGAGGTGGAAATTTGCTGAGTTCAAAAATTTCCTTCAAAAGACAAGTGACTTCAGTCGTGTGGAGGTGGTTTGGAAATAAAATATCAATATTCCAAATATTTTTTATGCAATGTCAGAATCTTGGTAAGTTAAAATAAGCAAATGTTTACACATTTATTTGTTGTTTCTTCTGAATGTTTGAAATTGTTAGATTTGTTCTAAGTAAAATGAAATTAACTATAATTTAAATAAGTAATTAAATATGGTATTAACACAATATAAAATTAATTTTGTTGCAGTAGTGTATTTTTTTAATTAATATAATTATTTTAAGTGTTTTTCATATCGCAATATTATTTTAGGGCCATATCGCCCACCCCTTGTGGGCCCTAGGTTAAGCTGTAATGGATGTGCATAGGGTATTTTACATCTTATCCTGTGTATGTTTACAGTTGTGACAGTAAATCTCTACTCTTTATTGCAAAGTCTTTATTTTAGATGATAGAAGACTTTTGTGAAGATTTAATGGCACATAAACATTAGTAAGTGTGGGTTCTCATGATGGATGTTTAGTTCAGGGACACAAACTTATCCCACAGGTATTGAATGGAGCTCCATCTCTCCAGAGAGCACAGTAACAAGGCTCCACACATCAATGCTAGGAGGCATGAGACCCATCAAACTGGCACATGTCTTTGGGCATGGTGACTTTAAGTACACTTCAGAGTGTCCCATTACAATGTGCTCTTCCTATAGAGATTGTCCTCAATGTGTGTGTAATTAAACTAGTGAATATCACTAATTATAAGGAGTTTCTACAAACCTTTGAACAAAAAGAGTTTACTTGTTTCCCCTCACTCTATTTTTGCTGTTAGATCACGTCTGGCCCAAGGGACTGTGTGATGGATGCTGTGCCTTTGCTTACAGTTTTACAGCTTGAATGCAAATGAAATCCAAAAGCTAAACAAAAGGAGAAAGATCTAGCCACGGACTTCATCTTCCTTTCACTTAGCACGCACGCGCACACACACACACACACACACACACACACACACACACACACACCACTATTCCAACATCTACTACAGCTTTCCTAGGAGTGTAGGGGGGGACACGTTTCTGATTAATACGCTTCATTTCACAAGAAATTGGATGTGCAGAGGTTCACAAACTTTGTATACTGTTGAATCAAGGCCGCATACCTCCATTTTTGACATTTTCTTTTTTCAGTATAGGCACAGAGTTCAATCAACTTAGTGCACAATTTTTTCTTCAAAATACCTGAACAATAAAGAACACATACTAAAGATGCAGTGTGCAGCTTTAGTTGAATCTCACAAAAATTTACATGATAAAAGATCACACCCTCTTCTTTACATCAGTCTCTAAACCCAAAAGCAGGCGGTTCTCGAGCTCCCCCTGGCCCCCTGCGTCATTACTGTCAGAGTGTTGAGAGGTTGTCTCCACTCCTACGACATTATCCTGAACCAAAGACATGGCCAACAGAACAGCTCCCTCAGTTGACAGAAAACAAATTGCTCCTCTCTTCTGTTTGCGGATTAGAATTTAAACAGAACCCATCCATCATCAGTATCTTCTTCTTCAGCTTCACTACAGATGTCCAAACCCTGGAGGTCACCACTTTGAATCAGTGACTTCAGTTCCCATTTTGAGGTGTATAAATTGTGGACAATGCTCAATAAAGCATGAAATGAAATGAGACGCTCTGAAGCAGCTGCACATGACCCTAAACTTCCTAAAGTCTCAGATGCAGTGGAAGGCTGTGGAAATGTGTTCTCTGGAGCAATGGAGCTTCATCCAACACGTTTGAGAAGTTCTGAGATACAGGACTACTTTTCAAAAATCAATATCTGACCACATGTTTATGTGGCTGAATGCCATCAAATTCTCTATTCTAAGGCCTCCCCAGAAGAGTAGAAGCTCTTAATGCAGCAAAGAGGAAGCAGGAAATGTTGGATGGGCAGATGTCCACAAATTTATTTTGGATCAAATGTCATCATCGGATGAAAGAACATATTTTCTTATGAAGCAAACAAAACACATAAAGCGAGGCTTAAAGGCTAAGAACCAGCGATATGAAAGTGTCAAAGAAATAAATACAGTGGAATTTGAGTTCCTAACTTGTGTTTATTGATAGTCAGAAAACATGTTATTTCTTACTAATTCAAGGAATAAGGTTTAAAAGACCCCCTCCCCCCCAAACGGGGTTGGGAAACTCTAATAGGCGTCTTGCCTGTGACGTAGATGGTGGACAACACTCTAGAAGTTGTACTTAATTTAATGCAAAATGACGAAAGGGTGTGTTGTTTTTGGCTGCAATAATTCAATGTACAGTGGGACATCTGTGCACAAATGGCCCAAAGATCCCAAAATATCCAGAAAATGGACTAAATTTGACAACTTTAAATGGGCACTTTGGAAAGGACCATCCGCTCACTCCGTTATCTGTAGCTCATTTCACTGGCGCTTTTCCAACAATATGGACATGTAAGGACACCAACGAAAGGTGTTCAAGAGCCTCTGTAACATGGAGGTAAACAGGGTAAGGACACTCACTTCGCCTGTTTTAGTTGGTGTTAGTTAACGTTAGCTTGACTCGCTAAACTCGGTGGCTCAGATTATACTCGGCTACGTAGCTGCATTACGGAGGTTTATAGTGTCGGGTGAATTCGAGTTTGACTTCGATCACATTTACAAGAATAACGGTACCTCTACATTTGAGTTTAGCTTATTGCTAGGCTATTGTCATGAATAATGTTGGTTATTTAGCTAGATACTGTCATAACAGTCCGTCATAACGGTGTTTTACCGCAACTTTGTTCAGCTGTTGTCCACCAGTGACGTCACGGTTGCGTTCAAGAATTTCCGTAGCGAGCTCGGGTTTTTCAGTCAATTTAATAAAATTGTCAGTTTTAAAGCAAATTAAGCTGCTATTTTCATTTTAATTCATACTTATATGTGTCAGTAACTGAAATAATGTGAAATATTCATGGCGGTCCATTAAGTGGTGCTTAGCCTTTAAAGAAGGAGGAAAGAATGAGAAATGAGCATGAAGCAAAAGGATTTGTCCTTTTGAGAAGCTGAGGAAAAGACAGAAATAAGGTTTATCACCAAAGGAGAAAAACCCAGCATCCTGAAAGAAGACTGACTTATCACATTCTCTGCAACTGAGACTGTATCAAAGAGAACTGTATTATAATCAAAGTGGCTTTAGAGGAGGGAGATGGGTCCTTTGGCCCCAGAGTGGTTGGTTGTACAAATATCCTGTCTTTATAAGGCATGAGAATCTCTCTGAGATGAGAGGTCTGTCTCAAAACCTAGTGCTCTTTCTACTCATCTTTTTTTTTTGATATACAGAAGTAATGGTTCTTATTTATTTATTTATTTATTTGTTGGTGTGAGACTTCCTGTTTGCTGCTTTAGTTGCAATGGCCTGAGATAAAAGCATTATTAGCATTAATATTCATGATTACTGCCAATACACCGGAATAAACCTGATTTAAATATAATTATGGGGAGGAAGCATGGGATATTTTCTCAGGCACTGAAGCAACACGGCAAGACTTTTATTTTACTGACTGGTGAAACTATGTATCCTTCATTTCCCCTGAGTGTTTAGAGGAATATTTATTTCAGAAAAGCTCTTATTTAATTTCAGCATCTGACCACAGTGCGTACAAACCCCTGTAAAGCTCTCCGTTCCTCACAGACCAGTAAGCTTAACATATCAATAAAACACAGGAGAAAGCTGGATGTGGAGGCTGACTTCATAGAGAGATGCCTTTATAGAAAGTGGACAGTAAGGCAGGTCACTAGAAAATAAGAAACACTCAATATGGCTTAGATTTTCTGTAAGCACTCATCCTGAGCTAGAGGAAGAATTATGCTTGCTATCAAACAAAACCTCATTTATTCATTCATTGTCTGTAACCCTTATCCAGTTCAGGGCGGCGGTGGTTCTGAAGCCTAGCCGGAATCACTGGGCACAAGGAGGGAACACACCCTGGACGAGGCGGCAGTCTTTCACAACGACACACAGTCACATATTCACTCACACACTCACACCTACGGACACTTTTGAGTCTCCAATCCACCTACCAACGTGTGTTTTTGGAGCATAGGAGGAAACCGGAACACCCGGAGGAAACCCACACAGACACAGGGAGAACACACCACACTCCTCACAGACAGTCACCCGGAGGAAACCCATACGAACACAGGGAGAACACACCAAACTCCTCACAGACAGTCACCCAGAGGAAACCTACACAGACACAGGGAAAACACACCACACTCCTCACAGACAGTCACCCGGAGGAAACCCACACAGACACAGGGAGAACACACTACACCTAACAAACAGTCACCCAGAGGAAACCCACGCAGACACAGGGAAAACACACCACACAGACAGTCACCCGGAGGAAACCCATGCAGACACAGGGAGAACACACTACACGTAACAGTCACCCAGAGGAAACCCACGCAGACACAGGGAAAACACACCACACAGACAGTCACCCAGAGGAAACCCACGCAGACACAGGGAAAACACACCACACAGACAGTCACCCGGAGGAAACCCACGCAGACACAGGGAGAACACACTACACCTAACAGACAGTCACCCAGAGGAAACCCACGCAGACACAGGGAAAACACACCACACAGACAGTCACCCAGAGGAAACCCACGCAGACACAGGGAGATCACACCACACTCCTCAGAGACAGTCACCCAGAGGAAACCCATGCAGACACAGTGTCATACTGTGACAGAGACACTACCTGCTGCTCCACCGTGTCGCCCGTCATTCAATTTATCACATATTTTAAAAAGAAAGTTGTCAAGATAAAGGTAACAAGATAAACGCTCCAAAACTGTTTGGGAAGAATGGTTTATTACTTTAGTTTTACTGCAAATCAGTGTATCTCCTGTAAGGTTACCATTTTGGAGGGAAAATGTTTCTCTTTGACAGTAAATATTCTTTCAATTCCAGCATTACACAAGACATTTATACCCCAGAGTTCTGTGATGATGATTAATAAAGTAAATATCATGAATTATATAAGTTTACCTTGAGGTGGGTTGCACGCTTGAAAGCTTTGTTGCACACGCGGCACACATGACAGCGTTCTTTCCCGTGCGTGACTTTGCAGTGGCGCCGCAGGGCATTGGCTGTGGGCAGTGTCTCACTGCAGTAAAAACACCGATTCAGATGGACATCTGCTTCTGAGCCCTTCACTTCAGAATGACCTTCAACCACCTAAGTACACACACACACACACACAATAAATTATACACTATCCCAAGTGGAGCAATTGTCCAAGTGGTGGCCTGTCATTGCAGGGGGGTGAGATTGTGAGCTTGGTCTGTGAGCTAATATAACAGAATTCAGCACAGAGTGTTCCCCTCCAAATAAGACGAGCTGATGTGTGAATGGAAGGGACTTGGATAACAGGCTGAACTGACCATAGCTAAAGAGGCTGATTCAGAATAAATTAGACACACACACACACAGACCGTGAGCCCTTCCTCGTGAGTTGTGCTGCATGATGGGCGGCTGACCTGACTGACCTGTTGCTGTGTGTTGGTAGTTGCCTGCACCGCTGTCCCCTGGTCATTCACAGGTGGGAACTGCTGTCCCTACACACACACACACACACATTCAAATATCTGAAAGACTGGTGTGAAAGTGCTGATTCAACTTCACATTTTTGTAAATATTTACAAAATAGTTAAACACATTTTGATTTTGTAAATATTTTATATGGCATATATATATATATATATATATATATATATATATATATATATATATATATATGTATGTATGTATGTATGTATGTATGTATGTATGTGTGTATGTATGTGTGTGTGTGTGTGTGTACCTGTGTATTCAGGTTTAGAGTGACGGCATCCAGCATGTTTGTGTCTGCGAGTGTGAGTGTCACGCTGCCATCACTGGCAATGCCCCCTGAAGACATCACAAGGTTCTGGGAGAGAGAGGTGCTGGGAGCCAATGTGGTAACTATGGTAACACACAAAAAAAAAATCACCATAATAACAATTTCCTTAATGTTTCCTTTTAATACATTTTGTGAATATTCATAATTAATTTTCTCTACAATAGTTCATATTCCCCAGAAGGGGGTGCTATTATTGACACTCTTTTGTGATATTGAGGCTGAGGAAACTTACATAAGTAAAAAAATAAATAAATAAAATAAAAAAAAGGTATTTTTTTAACTACACAAAAGGATAAGGCTTTAATTAATTTAATATTTGACTTTTAACCGAATCACTATACTATGTAAATAAGGTGGGAGTGGCCTCTGACCTGACATGCCTGTAGTGGCGGGGCTATGTGCCAGGAGCTGCTCAGAGCTTAGACCGGAATGGGCTGTGGCCAGTCTCAAAGCTCCTCCCACTTCTCCTCCAGCATTCCCACAGGACTGGGTCAAGAGATCCTGACCTAGAGATAGAGATAGAGAGAGAGAGAGAGAGAGAGAGAGAGAGAGAGAGAGAGAGAGAGAGAGAGAGAGAGAGATCGTTATATTTTTTAAGGTTAGAGAATGCACAGCAGGGAATCTGAGCTTGATTTTTGAGTTCAGTAAACTGTTTTTGTGTCGATCTGGACAATTGCCCTGCTGGGAGAGCCAATGGTGATCCATTTTTAGTTTCTTGGCAGAAGCAGAAATATTTTGATTTGAAATGTCCTGGTTCCCAAGACTTTTGTAGGAAAACAACCCCACAATATTACAGACCCTCTGCCATAGATAACAGAGGGAATCAGGCTCCTTAGTCATCCTTCTTTTTACTCCAAAGCTAACTTGAGTGTTGAGATGCTACTTTTTTCAGCGATGAAGTTAGTAAAAGATCCAAAATAAATAAATAAATAAAATCCCTAAGGATTACTGTTGGAGATGTTGTTTGTCTAGGCAAGTTTGTCACATTTCCAGTGGTTTGGAACTTTTTAATTGCCCTAACTGTAGATTTCCAGATATATGAATAGCTATTTTTATAGATTTCTTTGACTTAGGAAGATCAGTATATCATTTTTTAAAATAGTTTGTCCTGCATTTCCCATTTTGAAAAATGACTAAGGAAACTTGATTATAAACTTTTTACTTATATTTTCAAGGAGGTGCCAATAATATTGCTTTGAATTACCAAGAGAAAGAAAACACATTTACATACAACTCATTACTGCATAACATTAGGGTTTATCTAAAAACTATATCAATAATATAAACACATATTTCATATTTCAAAAGGGCAAAAAGTCTTTAACCAGAGCTCCCAAACATTAGCATATGACTGTGTATTATGTTCATATTTATACACAATATATTGTTCTGTACTAATTAGCACTGAAGGTCTTTTTGGCTAATTGTCAGTAATCTTCCTTCCAGAACACATCCAAGCAAAACACACACCCACACACACAAACAAACAAACACAAACATGTGATGCATAATGCATAAAACATAACATAATTATGCAAATCTCTAGGTGAAAGGTGGGAAGGTGCTCTAAATGCAAACCAATTAAAAACTGGAAAATGTTCTGAGCATGCATGTGAAACTTTGTGCATAACATCAAAGTTTAATATTAACTTTAATCAGCAAACCATTGTTTATTTTGAATTAAAGTTAATGGATATTTGGCAGGATGTGGTGTGCACAGCTTCTATGTTCCCTACAGAAGAGCCGACTTAAATGGGACATTCTGGACCCACATTTTCAATGCCAACTGTGGACTAGAACAGATTTTCTGGAGTCCAGGAGGCCCTCTGCCCTGCACTTATTATTTTATTTTCTGCTTTAACATAAACACGTTCTCTGTATCACAATAATAGGCCGTTATTGAGATAAAAGGTGCAGGGCAGTGTGCCTCCTGCTGAGAAATCCTGGACTAGAATTTACGAAGCTCTGTCGTAGAGCAGTGAACTGCATTCTTTGGATTGACTGTGCTCCATAAAAGGCCTTTGAAATGATTTCTGATCTAATAACTGAACATAAGTTCCTGCCCTCACTGCCATCAAAAGCCTTCTCTGCAGATTATTACAGCTGTAAGAGGAACACCCGGGGTGTGTGTGTGGGTGTGTGTGTGTTCTGTACCTGATATCGTGAGCGTAATCTCCTGGTTGCTGCTGGGTGGTGTGTTGGCAGTGTGTGTGTGTTGGGCTGTGTGACCGAGGGCCTGTGTGAGGCTGGAGTTGCTGATGGTGAGAGTGATCTCTGGACCATTAGCTCCAGCTCCAACAACCTGTGCCAGCTGTTCTGAACCTGCAGACAAAACACAGACACTTACAGAGCTTATCTATAAGAAAGACTACTGCTGCTGTCTAAAAGATACCACACACCAGACGAATAAACCTGTACAGTCTGATATAGATTTATTATTCTAAAATCAAAATAGCAGTTAATGAATTATAATTGGAATAAAGCTGCTGCCTCAGTTGTGTGCTCTAACGACATCAGGCTTCTCTTATTAGGCATCTGAGCACAAATCTATTTATTATTCGAAGGGAATGTATTATACCCCTTTTCCACAGATTAGCACAGTTCCTTGGGGTCTTAATGAAATATTTGTGACTTGCTTTGGTCAAAATACCACAAGGATCCAAAAATCCAGCACAATAAACACCTTTCTTGTGCTTGTTCTGTTTCTTTGCTCTATTTAACCTCATCTTTGCACTCTCACACAACAAGGGTCTCACACTGTGATTGGAGACAGTGGGACAATTCTAAAGTCTCTGAACTCTGTGTAAAAAGCAGCACAAAACCAGAAAGGATCGTTGTGTCCCATGTTTTCTGATTAAGGCATCCTATAAAATAAGTTTTTTTGCAGGTCGATAGGCTCCAGATCCCCATATTAATGTGCAAATGTACTGAAAAGGTGATTTCTTTCTCATAATATACCCCCTTTAAGTTGAAAAATAAAATGCAAGCACTTTCAGACTTTTGGTTCCATTATGTGTGAATATTTTCACTTGTGTCAAAAGACTTCGGTTTATGTGTCACACCTGCATTGTCCTGCTCTGTGAGGTTGCCGATGGTGACGCCGGCAGGAGTGGGTGGAGCCTGGAGAGGCAAGCTGCTGATTGGCTGGATGACTACATTGGCAGGAACCGAAGCTTCCCCAGTGGTGGCCAGCAGGTGTGTGGAGTGTGTGTGAGAATCTCCGCTCAAAGTGTGTGAGAGTAAACCACTCTGCTGAAGGGTCTGCTGGAGAATACTGGAGTCAATCTGAACACACACAACATTAATAAACAATAATATAACTATACAACATAGAACTGCAACAGTTTTCAGCATGCTGTATGCTACTGGCCATAGAGAGAGAACTACCTGCAGTGTGATGTTGTTGATGTTGGTGGTGTCTATGCCAGAGATCTGGACATTTGGACAGAGGAGACTGGCGGGAGCAAGCTGTAGTTGAATTCCTTCAAGAGTCGCCAAACCCTCAGTAAGGGACACAGTGAGATCTCCCCCAGCTATAGAACACACACACACACATCAAAATCAGACGACTTAAAACCACTATTATATAGCAATTCTAGAAATACTGAGCCATAAAGTGATTTAATTCTACTGATTTATTTCTCGATTATCTTGTTGAGTGCTAAATACATATTTTAACTTAAAGTTTTAAAGATCTAGTGCATGCACTCTGGTGGTCCATAACGGTGGTCCAAATATATATAAACAAAAAAAATCTTTTAAAATTAAAATTAAAGATTAAAATTTGTTTTATAATATTATTTGTTTGTGTTTACTGTGGTTATATATAACTTTATACCAGCCCCACACTCACTGAGAAGGCTTTAGTTTAAATATATATCATTATCTTAGGGGCCTAAGACTTCTGCACAGTGCTGTAGATTTATAAGTTTAAAATGGAAGGAAACTTCTTAGACATAACCAGCTAACACAGCTCACTTATACACACACACACACACACACACACACACACACACACACACACACACACACACACACACACACACACACACACCCACCCCTCTGGCTGTTGTTTTGTTTCTTGTTTCTAATTTAATAAATGTGTTCTTGTCAGAATGGCCAGTAATACACATAAAATATCTCAAAAAGATCACTGAAGACAAACAAGTGAGTGTGTGTGTTGGTGGGGGATGGAAAACGCAGCAGTGCAGAACATTACTTTGTGTGTGTGTCTGTGAGAGAGAGAGAGAGCAGTGGAGAAAGTGGGATAAGAGACAAAGAGATGGAGAAAGAAAGAATGCACTTGCAGACAGTAAACAAAACCAGAAAAGACCCAATGTCTTTCATCTTCTGTGAAAATGGAGTTAAAACACATCTGTGCCAACGCATCTCAGACCAATTCTGCGAGATCAATACTCTTTATACAGTCTCTCTCTCTCTCTCACGCACGCACGCACGCATACCCAGAGTGAAATAAAATCTCTTCAGAAGAAAAACATGTTCCTTATTTAAAGCAGCATTCAGTTATTTTTATGACATTTTATCACAAGTAGCCAACATTTTGAAGGAGCTAATTATTATTTTTACATGTTTTCTATAAAACACAGCACCACGAGATGAAGCATCAAACTGGTTTATAATCCCTTAGCAAACTACTTTATGAAGTGGGTGATATTTAAAAATAAATACAGAATCTCTGACACCTTTACTTTCTAAACTTGAAGTAGCATCCGTAGAGAAAATAGCTGACTGCTCCTCTGAGTGCCAGGAGTACATTTTGTGTGTTTGTGTGTATATTATACATGTAAATGTGTTTCTTTTATTTACGCGCATATGACATTTACCTGACATGGTAGCAGGCAGTCCCACAATGCCTTGCTGCAGCAGTGTGTGTTCGTAGTGTGTGGTGAGGCTGGAGTTGTTGGGGAGGAATATGCTGGGATCTGTGGAAGCAGAGTGCATCAGTGTTTCTGTCGTCCCCTGGTGGCCCGGAGGACCAGGAACTGGGACTGAGGGCTGGTTCTGAGGGCCCGGAGATGAGGGTCTCTCGCCAATACTCCTCCTCAGCCTTCTGCCCTCCACACCCTGCCGCAGGTGGCACTGGATGTGTGTTTTACGATGGCCAGACGTCCGGAAACGTAAGTCACAGTATGGACATTTAAACGGTTTGGATCCAGTATGGAGCCTCATGTGAACCTTTAAACTTCCTTTGGTCGAGAAGGACGTGTTGCACATGTGACAGTTAAATAGTTTCTGACCTGAGGAGACAAGAGGAATTTTAGGTTTCATGGAACAGTGCAGTTTATCAGTTTGAAAAGTTCCCTCAAGATTGATTTCAGCTGATTTCAGTTTTACGAACAGCAAGAGATGACAAAAGAAGCTCTGAAGCAGCTGCGCATGAGCATCAACACGGCCAATGTCGAGTATTGTATTGGACTGCTTTGTAAAGTAAAGTAAACCCCCAACTGCTCCCCACTCCGGTGTGTGTGCTCACTGCCCCCTAGTGTTCACTAGTGTGTGTGTGTAAATGTGTGTTTCACTGCACGGATTGGGCTAAATGCGGAGAACAAATTCCTCTGTGTGCGAGCACAGTGGCCAATAAAGTGATTCTAATTCTAACGGCTCAGTTTTATTTCATGATTTTCTATGAAGGTTATAAAAGTGCATATGGGTCACATTTAAATTGAGATGTTTCCACAAACTTGTTCTGTGTCACCTTTTCATTCAATATTTTTGATGATTAACAAAAAAAGAACAAGAGTTCTGAACCCCAGCTCCACCACTCACCTGTGTGTGTTTTCACATGACAATCCAATGTGGACTTCACCGTGAAACTCTTCCCACACTGATCACATTTATACGGCTTCTCTCCGGTGTGGATCCGGACGTGTCTGGATGACAGAGAGAAACACGGTTCTTTCACATTGACCACTGAGGATGTGTTGTTATTGTCATGCCCATATTAGGTCTGAGAGGCATTACCTGACCAGGTCGCTGGGTTTTTTGAAGCTCTTTGGACAGTACTGGCAGCGGTTGGGGAATTTTGGCTCCAGGTCCATAACCACAGCTTTGTCTTTCATCTCACTTATCCGGTCTCTCTCTGCAGCGGATTGAACCAGAACCTTCTCTGATACGGAGGCATCGAGGCCGGGGTCTCTCTTGGCGAGCTCGGCCGCCTGCTCCTCTGTGAAGGTGATGATTCCAGCTCTGTTTCTCTTCGCTGCAGAGGGATCTGCTCCGGAGTCTTCCTCACATGGCTCTTCTCCATCCAGAACTGTAACAAGCAGATAATTGCTGAGAATCAACATAACACTGCAAAATAATATATCTGACTAAGTGAAACTGTCTTAAAATAGAGTCTGCGTATAATATTCCTCATTGAAAGATCGTTGTATGTTAAAATTATATAAATTGCTTTTATCCAGTCTTAATGTATTTGCAGACAAACTGTTTTAAATTTATTTGGCTATTTTGGTCGTTGGTCAAGCAATGACACTTGAAATAAACAAAATAACCAACCAATGGAATCTCTGGATAAAAACTCCTACAAATATGACTTGAATGCAGTTGAACAATTCAGATTTAATGTGGCTCTTTTTTGGGAATTGTGACAGAGATCTGCCTGTATGCAAAAAGGGCAAAGTACTGGCTTTGGACCTCATATCTTTGGTTATTTGTCGCTGTTCTGTGCTTTGTTTGAAGAGAGTGTCTTCTTTAGTTTAAGTGCCTTTTTACAGTTATTTCTATTCAGTGCTGTGTCTGCGTACCTCTGGGTCCAATGGCGTGGAAAAGCTTCATGTGTTTCCTGCGTAATATGTGTGTCCGAAAACTTTCATCGCAATGAGAGCACTTAAACGGTTTGGTGTTGAGGTGGATGATCATGTGTCTGTTCAGGCTGCCGTTAGTTGTGAAAGATGAGTCACACACATTACATCGGAAAGCTTTCACACCTGGAGAGAGAGTGAAACATTTATGAAAGTAATTATTTTCACATTTTCTCGAATGAGATGCAGAATAAAGTGGTTTCATAGTCCCTGAATAAATGAGATTATGCTCCACATGGGGAATCCATTCATCATCCAGTCCACTAGGTGTCAGTATGAAGAAGGTTTCATAACACGAGGAAGAATCTCTGAATGTTTTTCCCAGCGTGCTCCTCACCTGTGTGTGTGTTGAGGTGTGATTTTAGTACACCTGCAGAGACAAAGCTCCGCCCACACAGATTACACCTGTACGGCTTCTCTCCTGTGTGGGAGCGAATGTGCTGCTTCAGGTGACTGGACTTTTTAAAGCCTTTATCACACACACTGCACCTGGAGAACAAAAACACACAATGGTACAAATGAGGCATACCGTAGACTAAAATAACGATCCAACAGACCTAATCCACCCAACATCGGTACCCAACATCACTAATGTTTATGAGGCTGAATGCCATCAAATCCTCACAGCAATGTTCCAACATCTAGGGAACAATCTTTCCAGAACAGAAATGAAAAGAAGCTCTCTACTTTTCAGAAAAGCACAAACATAGGACCACCATGTACATTTCAGTGTGATACATGTGCACGGTTTATTTGGTTCTATACCTGTTTATGCTTGTATTATCTCCACTATCTCTATTGTTCTTTGAACCATTCTCAACCTGGCCCCGTGTCGACTCCTGTGCATGAGGCGGCCCATTACTCTTATCTTTAGCCACACAGGAAGGAAGAGTCAAATGAGAAGAGAAGTAAAGTCTTACAACCACACTACTCACAAAGTCAGGGAGCTGCTCTACACACACATACACATACAAAACACACTTTTCAATGGTGTGTTGTGAAACAAAATGTCTCTAGTGAAATAATAACGTTTAATTTTTTATTTTAAGTTAATTAATTTATCTTTATTTTGGCTCTTGGGGCTCCCCCTCGTGTAAATCATTTTTACAGCACTGTCCTTAAAATCAATGTATAAGCAGTGGTTTCCTGCCCTCCTCCAAATGTTACATAGTGCAGTTTCTGCAGTGCTGAGACTAAAGTAGAAAAATCAGCAGACCTATTCTTTCTATTACAGGTCAGTGAAGCCTTATTATGACTTTGAAGATGTAACTTAAAGGTAAAAATATTACATAGTGTTCCTTTAACTGTGATTATAACTAGTAGTAGCACTGCCATTTTTAGTTTTAGCAACATTTGCCTGGCCTCCACCCCTGACCTGAAATGTTCAACTGGACTTCTTTTATATCTTTTTTTTGGGAAATTGTCCATTTTTATATCAACTCATCTCCATAATATTAGAGAGCAGCCATTTTGCTTGTAACACTCCTCTCTCAATTTTATTCACCCCCACTCAATGTCAAATCTCTTCTGCTTTAAAATCAGAGGATAAACGCTGCCTACTACTAAAATGGCTAAAATAAGAAATTTTTAAAGAAATAGTACAATAACTGAATGTCCTTGTTCTGGAGGATGATCACGCAGAGAAATGAAGCTGTGTGATTTAGGTTTGGAAAAGAATGTGAGCAGGGGAAGGCTAATTCATCGATACACACTGAACATTTGTTCACAGTCTAATTCAGATAACTACATTGAGATTACACTGAATGCCAAGTGTTGGCTGGCAGTGTCTAAAGCCACCTACATTTGACTAATATTTACATCTAGAAAAATGTTGGATGAAGAACTGTCCACAAATGTTTGGTGTTATGGAGTATATTCCACAGATTTGTTTAGCTTTTCCTTCAGATCAGTGTCTGATAGTCACCATTTTCACTCTCTCTGATCTCAAGAAATCACGTTTCTCTTTCTTACACAAACACACACACACACACACACACACACCAAAAAGGGCATTTACACATCCACTGAACATCAGACGTGTAAAGTAAAAACTAAGATGAAAGCACATCACAGGCTTTTGTGTGTGTGCTGTAAACAGGAAGCAGGGGAAGAGTGCCACTGTGTCAAAAACACTTTTACACACTCACTGAAATGGTGCTCTGCTGGTACTTTCAGGAAACAAACTAGAACTGATGATCGAGCAACAATGTGTGTGTGTGTGTGTGTGTGTTTCCCACCTGTAGGCTCTCCTGTTGCTCTCCTCTTCATCCTGGTAATGATCAGTCTGTGTCAACTGCAGCTGACCATCAGCAGATTCCTGCAGCAAACCAGCCGCCTACAAACACACACACACACACACACTGTGTCAGAAATAGGGAACAATACTCTCAATACAAAATATAGTACGTCCATGAATCTTGCCAATAAAATAAAGCCCTGTGTATTTCTCTGTGACCTAAAGGAAGGTTCTGTTAAAGCACTTGTTTAATCTAAAAGGTAAAATCTTGATGTGATTATTCATTCAGTCATCTTCTGTAACCACAGTCCAGAGCCTACACAGACTCATTGGGCACAAGGTAGAAAGCAGCCTGGACTGGGACTGTCCATCTCTGAGAATGTGAGTAGAACATCAAAATTAACTGGTGTATTATGTTTCAAACTGAAGGTCTGAAATGGTTTAAATATGTGGGTATACTTCCATTCACTCATTCAGAGTTATCCTAGCTCAAATATGTCTTCCCGCCTATGCTGATAGCCATAACCCATAAGAGCCCACACCCAGTTCACCATAAAGCCAAATTATGAGAAAAATAAAAATCAGGCCAAAGACTTAGAAAAACATAAAAACTTTGGAACACAGCTTTTACAAACAAAAATATGCTTAAAATAAGCGTTTCTATTGTCTGTATGTCCTCACCAAGCACACAATCATTCTGTAAATGAGGTGAAACTTTCACAGATTCACTCACTGTCATGTGACTGCATCCGGGAAATTCAGTAAATGTCCCTTAGGGACGTCATGGTTTAAAGTGAAGGGTAAAGCTGTGTAGGCGCGGTGGGTCCGGAGCCTACCCGGAATCACTGGGCACAAGGCAGAAACACACCCTGGAGGGGGCGACAAACCTTCACAGGGCGACACACACTCACACATTCACACCTACGGACACTTTTCAGTCGCCAATCCACCTACCAACGTGTGCTTTTGGAGCGTGGGAGGAAACCGGAGCACCCAGAGGAAACCCAAGCAGACACAGGGAGAACACACCACACTCCTCACACAGAGTCACCCGGAGGAAACCCATGCAGACACAGGGAGAACACACCACACTCCTCACAGACAGTCATCCGGAGGAAACCCACGCAGACACATGGAGAACACACCACACTCCTCACAGACAGTCACCCGGAGGAAACCCACGCAGACACAGGGAGAACACACCACACTCCTCACAGACAGTCATCCGGAGGAAACCCACGCAGACACATGGAGAACACACCACACTCCTCACAGACAGTCACCCGGAGGAAACCCACACAGACACAGGGAGAACACACCACACTCCTCACAGACAGTCACCCGGAGGAAACCCACGCAGACACAGGGAGAACACACCACACTCCTCACAGACAGTCACCCGGAAGAAACCGACACAGACACATGGAGAACACACCACACTCCTCACAGACAGTCACCCGGAGGAAACCCACGTGGACACAGGGAGAACACACCTAACAGGCAGTGGGGCTTGAACCCACAACCCCAGGACTCTGAGCTGTGTGACTGCGACACTACCTGCCTCCCTCTTATGGACTAATATCCAGCAAAAACATTTTCTTGAAAATCATAAAAAAATAACTTATTTTTGAAGCTGTAGAAACACTTTACACTTGCTGAAAAGCACAGTTCCAGTCCCAGAATATTTGGCCAAAATCAACTAAACACAAATAAACCCTTGTCCTTCAGAGCACTGTCCTATCTGTGCCCCTGTGGGAGACTGGCTGTGTGTAAATTGTGTTTTTCACACATCGCTGAACCTTTAACCGGAAAAGGATCTGTTTATTCGATCTTAGAAGGGGTTCACATTATACTCTTTTCTACAGACCCACGTAGATGCTTCAGAAATGTTTGGTATTCACAGAAGTGTTTCACAGTTTTGGATGTTATGTTTTTACATGAAGTGAATGACACAGTCAATAGGAAAAGTTCAGTTTAAAGCCTACGCAGCAGGTGTTTATGGCCAACAATTAAAAAGAAGGCTTTTGAGCTGTAGTAGAAACCCCTGCCCACATGCAATACTCAGATGACTGACAGGTCTAGTGCTCCTGTTGCTTGGAAACAGAGAGAAAGAAGAAACTTCATCAAAAGCAGAGTTCAGAAACACTGTGTGAATCTCCCTTTGCTCAGAAACACTTCAGCCTCTGGAACACAGGTAAAGCCTCTGAAGTTTCTCTGGAGATTTGGATGACTGTAAATTAATCATAAGGCCTGCACTTTTGATGATATTTTGCACAGCAATTGCAATTTTTCAGATGAACAAAGTTCAACAATATTTTATTCTCTTTGATTTTTGCAACAAAAAATAACTGACCCAGCATCTTCATCTGTGGCATAAGCACAGCAGCCAACAGTGGATTGGCATAATGTTTCTGATAGCCCATTGTGTTTCATTGTGTTCTGTGTGTGTGTACCTCAGTGGTCAGTATGCTCTGTGTGTGGTACGTTGAGGTTAGAGCCTGTGACTCCAATGTGCTTGAGTCCTGGAGCTGCTGAACTGCAGAGAGAGGAGGCTGCTGGGAAAATCCTTCAGAGATTGAGAAACCTGCACACACACAGAGACACACAGAAAACAATGAATTGCATTTTATTCTAAACAACTTACAATTCTTAGTCATGTTTCAAGCTAAAGCAGTGTTGGGGGTCCTGCCCCAGATCTCTTATTGTGTGTGGGGTATTCCTACCCAGGCTGGGATTCTAAGCTATGTGACCAGTGGGACTAAAGGGCTGAGAATAAAAAGTATATCCTGCAGCTCATGTCCAACACAAGGCTTTCTTCAATTTCTAACAATTTCAGCTTCTTCCAAGAGGGGATGCCACAGACCTGATGTTTTTAAGCAGGATTCCCCTCCTGACACAACCCTCCTACTGCACACGGGCTTGGAATCTACCTTACAGCACACTGACCAGTGCATCCCTCATCGGCCAGGCAGCAAGCACAACTGACTGAACTTCACAGGCCAGGACCAAGACCCAGAACCCCAGGCCCTGGAGATGCGAGGCAGACATCATCTTAATATCTTTCTTCCAATTTATACTTTTCTGTTTGTCACTAAGCATTCAAAACACAATAGCACAAAATAACAGGGTAAAGATCCTGGATCAAAACAGATGGAAACTAATTTATTTTTAAGTCCAATCACCAAACTCAGATACACTGCTGTTTGTTACAGTTCTGCTGGAAAGCTGCCATTGTTGTTTATACCCTATCGCCTTGCTACTCAGTATTATAATTCCATTATGAGAGATCTATTACTGTCTGCCATAATTCAACAGAGCAAATAAACCAAATCTTTATTCTTGTACCAAAAAAAGGGTAAATGAAAGGATACTTAATTTTGAGTCTGTTTTATGAGCAGTTACCTGTTGAGATGAAAAATCTAATGATATATTAGAATAATCAGTGACCAATGTACCATCGCTGATTTGTCTGAAAGATCCAGAGTAATGAAATAGTTCTGGACCTTTCTATAAGCTTCCAACATCTGTGCGTTTTAGAAATTTCTTAGTTGACCCAAATTCACTGAGGTCAGTAAAACAGAAAGAAACTTTCACTGACTCCCTTTTCCCACAGGTCCTCTAAACCGAAGAGTACAAATCAGGAGTGAGTTCCACTTTACTCCTGGGAAGTGGTACCCTTCTGAGAAGGCTTTACACTACATGCCGAAACACTGCTGTGAGGATCTGATGGTCTCCAGCCTAAAATAGCCTTAAGGAGGTCAGGTACCGATGTTGGGTGATTAGATCTGGTAATACATATTTTCGCACATCTAAATCACTCCAGAGAAAACAGCTCCACTGCTTCACGTGCCAATGCTGGGGAGCTTTATACACGTCTAGCTCACATTTGGCACTGGACTTGGTGCCTCCAGAAAATCCATTTTCATTTCATGAATTGTAGAGAGGTTGTACAAACTTTCTGTTCACAACTGTCCACAATGGCTAGCTGAATTCACTTATTTATAAGAGGATGTACTTACTTTTCTTTCTGTGTTTGTGTGTGTGTGTGTTACCTTGGGAAAGTGAAGGCTGGTCGTACGCAGGCTGTGGAAGTGTTGTAGTTTCATATTGATCAATGTGCTGAGCGCTCACATATGAGTCTGCAGAAATGAAAATAAACATAAACACAAATGAAAGCTGACAATGTTTCTGATAAAGGTCAAGATTCCATTGATTTTTGGACACAATAAACACTCAAAATGTTGTTGATGCTTAGAATATGTTTTCTGCTTTTTTCCCCCTAATGCTGAATAATGAAAAACTTGTACTTAATGACAGCTTTGACAGGGAGATCAAAGGTGTTCACAGTAATATAACTGTGTTTATTAACCTCATTGACTCTACCTATATAGGATTTTACTATTCTGTTTTTTTCTGTGATTCTTTCAGTTGCATTTAAACGGCAATAAAAGACTATTATAATGCAGGGTCCTGGGTTCAATACATGCCTTGGGTCACTGTCTATGTGAAGTTTAGTATGATCTCCTAGTATCTGTCCTCCAACAGTTAAAAAAAAACACATGCTGGTATTTGAAACATTTTCCACAGCCAGTCCCAGTCCCAAGAACGGGCGAATACGAGGGATAAGTCAGGAAAGTCATCAGCAGTAAAACCTTTCACACATTTATGGTCACAGTATGTCTAAAACATTCCAAGAATAAGAAAGTCGATTGGTATACACGTTATCACCTAACACCTATTATATAGACTCTAGAGATCCCATGAAGCCACTCAGATCCTCTCATGTTTTAAGTGTTTTTGTCCTGGGTTAGGACGATCACATGGAACCCTACAGCTATTCAGGGGCTCTCCATTCAGTGTGAATAACACACACTCCACTAAGGCGTGGCAGCAATAAAGCCTGAAGAACATGACCTTGTCTCTGAGAGAGAGCAATCCGAGGCCCTTAAAATCCAGCTTCAGCTGCTCAGCCTTCAGGAGGAAGCTATGATGATTGTGAAAAGCCAAACTTGTTTGAAGCTCATTATTTCATCCTCTTGTCCATAGAGTTTTATTATATCTGCACTTGACGAGTGCAGAGGAAAAAAAGCATGTGTGTATTTAAATCAAAAGTAGACAGATTTCAGCCTGACACCAATGTAAAAATAAGGCTCGCACTTGAATCAGCTCAAGGTTTAAAAGCATCCACACGAGGTCAAAAAATAACCAAATACTTTAGCTCAAGGAACAAGCAAACTCTCGGTAGCCATAAAGTTATTTTTACAGCTATCTGAACAAAGTGAAAAAGCCATTGGTTAGAGAAGAGAGCTTAGGAATGAAAGGTTGTTGGTTTGATTCCCATGAGCGGCAGGAAGATTGGGGGCAGTGGTAGTGAAGGAACAGCCCTGTCCTCCCTCCATTGCTGAGGTTACCTTGAGCAGCCACTGGTGCACTAGGGGCTGTGAACACAGTTGGGCTTCACATGCCTAGCCCAAGGGCACCTCATCCATGGACTGAGAAAGGAACACTCCCACGGCATTAATTTTCCTGCCAGTTGTGTGGATTGAATCAGCGACCTTCTGGTCACAAACACGTTCCTCTAACCATTATGGCTGCTAAATACGGGGTCCTGGTTTCGACCCTCAGCTCAGGTCAATGTCTATCAACCTAACAGCTAAAGTGTAGTGAGCATCCTGGCACAGATTTGCTGATGTCATCCAAGTGGATGCTGCACATTGCTGGTGGTTGAGGGAGTCACCCTAATCTCATAAAGATTGTTATGTTTCAGGGGTCTAGAAAAATATTAGCTATGTAATACGTTTATAAACACTAAATACTAAAACTGTTTTATGTTTTTAAACAACATTTAACGTTTGAAGGTTTGCAGCATTTGCAGACTTGTGTGTCTGTGTGTCTCTGTCTCACCTGTGTCCTGCACAAGACTACTCTCTCCCAGTTGTGTCTGTAGCGTCACCTGCTGGCCACCACCCACCACCTGCAGCATGGCCTGAGAGTCTGGCCCCAGCGCCGAAGTGGTTGTAGCTAGTTCAGTAGGGCCCACCTGCATCTCCACCTGCAGGTCATGCGCTACTGCCCCGCTTGTACTCATTGGGTCCTCAACAGAGTTAGCCCTGCCTATCGTGTCCTCCACAGAGTTAGCCCCACCCATCTGGTCCTCCACAGAGTTAGCCCCGCCCATTGGGTCCTCCAGGTGCGGACCCTCAGCTGAACCCTGCTGTCGAAGCTGCTGAGCCAGTTCATACCTGTACAGACAAAATAAGACCATATGAGAAAGTTGATACTTGTTTAGAGATAACAGCAGGCACTCCTTATCCCATCACCCATTTTTATTACACTCTCTGGGTGTCTGTTTGTAAATTAGGCAGTTAGTGTTCTCCTCCAAGGATGCTGCCCAGTAAACAAGGAATGTCACTGGACGTTCAAAATAGGTCTAAAAGTAGTCTGTCCGTCAAGGGCATATTTTAAACGTCAATGGACGTCCAAAATCCATCTTAATAAGTTAGTTAAGTGGTGACCAACCGATAACGTCAGTAGACGTCCAAAATGCGTTTTATACAAGTAATTTATTTCGGGACCAATTAATAACGTCAATGGACGTCTAAAATACGTCTAATAGTCGTCTTTTCAATGTCTGTGTTTGGACGTCTTTTCAACTTTCATTTTCAACCTTAAGAGAACGTTGATTAGACGGCAGTCATTACGTTATTTCAACGTTGAATCAACGGCTAATTGTTTACTGGGTGAGCTTTCAAATGATGTTGCATTTGTAATGATTTGAAAAGAAGAGGCATTGCTTCATACAATAGAAGAAAAATCATTGTTTGCATTGCTCCGGTCAGTAATTTTTGAGAGGAGCGGTGATCTTTTTTGGAGACGACAAAACAAAACAAATCCCCCAAAATTTGGCAAATCAGATAGGACAATATTACAGGACTGCTTAATGATGTAATGTGTGTGTGTTTTCTGACCTGTGTGTTTTCATGTGTTTCCTGCAGTTGGGGGAGGATTTGAAGGTTTTCTGGCAGTAGGGACACATGTACGGCCGGATATCACTGTGTGTGGTCATGTGACGCCGTAGACTGCCATTGGTGGTGAATGTTGTATCACAGAGAAGGCACTTATATGCCTTTAGACCTGAGTGTGTTCGAATGTGAGCTTTCAGCACACCGGAAGAGGCAAAGCCTTTACTGCACTGCAAACACTTATATGGACGCTCTCCAGTGTGGGACCTAGGGAAACAAACAAACACACACACACACACACACACACACACACACACACACACACACGGCATAATCGTTAATTGTTACAGTGAATAATCATGGATTATTCAACAAAAACAAGAACCTGGGGCCTGAAACCATCCATGTAATAAACAACAATAAAAGGGTGTGAACTAAGTACGTCTGCTTTGTTTTCCATCACCAAAATGAATATAGCTCAGACACACACACACACACACATACAAATACCTTCCTGCTTTCTTGGTGTAAAATGTCTCCAGTGTTAGTCTTTTCTCTACATTTCTGTATGGATTTGATTGTATTTGGCCACAAGAGCATTAGTGAAGTCAGTTAATGATCTTGGATACTGGATGGAGCTCCATCACTTCAGAGAACCACATAAATAATTCAGTAACTATTACTTAACTTTGAATGAATAAAAGTAACGTTTACAAATAATTATACAGAATGTATCTATGAAATATGTACTTTACTATTATCAAAATTAAGTTCAGTTGTTTAGAGAGTGCATAACCAGAGTGAAGACCTATGTAGAGACTCTTACAGACCCCACTGTTGTAGTCGTGATGTCTGTTGGAGTGAAATCCCACCTGACATGCTGTTTGAGGTGGCTGGATTTTTTGTAAGCTTTGCTGCAGAAAGTGCACTTGTACGGCCGATCGTTATCCACCATTTCCAGGTACTGCTGAAGAGCAGCTCTCGGGTTCTGGCTTTGCATCAAACCTGCAGTGAAAAAGATATGAGATTTGTAATTGCACCAGAGAAACACACAAGCCTCTTGTTAAATTAAATTAAAAACTGAGGGAGTTTTTCCTTGCCACTGTCGCCCCTGGCTTGCTCACTTGGTTTTTTTTTACATTTTTTTACATTTCATGTCAAATCTTTGTCTTTACTGGAATTCTGTGAAGCTGCTTTGTGACAACAACAGTTGTATAAAGCACTATACAAATAAATTTGATTTGATTTGATTTAAATTGAATCTTATATAAATCAGACAACACTGCGTCTTACGCCCACCCACTCTTCCAAAATTTCCTGCAGTTGGGGGAGGATATGGGAGGATTTCTGGGAGTGGGGACACATGTACGGCCAGATATCGCTGTGAGGTCATGTGATACTGCAGGCTGCCAGTGGTGATGAATGTCGTATTACACAGAAGGCACATATATGCCATGTTTGTTCCTCTTTAATGCAGTAACAGCTTCTACTCTTCTAGGAAAGCTTTACGCAAGTGGTTGGAACATATCTAGGAGGATCTAATGGTATTCTGATTGCATTGATATCTGCAAGGCCTGGTACGGATGCTGGATTTTAAGTCCTGAATCACAAATCATTTTAGAAATACTGGATGGGGCTAAATCCTTTCAATGAAGGGTTTTATAACCCTTTAATCCACACTTGGCATTGGGGATGGTGAATGTAGGTTAATGTGTAGGTGCTCCAGAGGCTTCTGTTTAATCTGCAATGCTTTTCTATAGAGATTATACATACTTAACAGTTTGGCCTTTTGAATATATAGTGTATATAATACACCAAAGACATTGAAGGAGCTATGAGAGAGAGAGAGAGTGTGTGTGTGTGTGTGTGTGACTCTACATACCCAGGTCAGTGATTAGTATTGGTTCCTGTAGTGGTATATCTGGCAGCGGGAGGCTGCTTTTAGCCGCTCGAGCTCGGTGAGGTTTTCGAGGAAATTTATGTTTCTTCTGCTGGATATTTTTGAAGTGTGATGCGATGTGTGTTTTCCTGTGGCCAGATGTTCGAAAAATCTTATCACAGTGAGGACACGGAAAAGGGCGCACACCTGCAGAAACAGAGCAACACAAATGTTAAAAAAATGACTTCCAAATGAGAAATGACTGAGAAGCACAGAGTATTGAATGAGTATGAATATTAAGGAAAAAGCTCACATCATTAATATGCAAACTTCCTTCATACAGGAAGGTTGACTCACAAACACATACATCACTCTACATCTCTCTCTCTCTCTCTCTCTCTCTCTCACACACACACACACACACGCACACACGCACACACGCACACACGCACACACGCACACACACGCACACACACGCACACATCTGAAATGAAAGGTGTTATTGAAAAATGAGTTCATCTTTTGTGCAGTAGCAGTCTGCTTTACTGGGAAGCTTCTGCACGTTAAATTTAGATCAGCGTATACTGATGTTTTATGACTAGTTTTGGATCATAAATAATCCCAAAAGCATCGAATGAGCTCCATAACACCAGAGCAGCTGCACATAAGCCTTTTGGTCACATGTCAAGTGTCAAGCATGAGCTGAAGGTTATTAAGCCCTCAGCATTAGGTTATGGATAAAGAGATACTGTGTTCTCATGAAATATCTTTGGAATATTTAGGATCCACAACTATTAATGCAACTGAAGGACAGGACATATCTGGTGCTCTTGTGCCATCAAATCCTAACAGCAATGTTCTAACATCCCCATTACCACAGAAGAAACTGTTAGTGCAGTACAGAAGAACACAATCCATATTAATACCCTGCATTTATAAACACATGTTAGATAAACGTTTGACTGTATATTATAAATGGCAAGTGTGATTATGGTTTGCCGTGTGTGTGTGTGTGTGTGTGTGTGTGTATGTGTATGTGTGTGTGTGTGTATTTTATTCACCTGTGTGCAGCCTCAAGTGGACCTTCATGCTGCCAGATGTGGAGAAACACTTCATGCAGTACTGACACTGAAAGGCTTTGATCCCAGTGTGTATCTTCATGTGTGCTGTGAGAGTGCTTTTCACAGCGAAGGCTCTGAAACACTGCTTACACTTGTACGGTTTCTCGTGTGTGTGGATACGGATGTGCCGGACCAAATCACTGGGCTTTTTAAACTCTTTAGAGCAGTATGGACAGCCGTGCCAACGAACACCTCGCTCTTCTCGGATGGTGCCTGCAAATACATTCAATCAATCAATCAACAATTCATCATTATACTACATCAATCAATATATGCACACACTTCATGTTATTCTCTCTTGACCTGCAGGACAAATGTAAAAAATCTGTAAATATACAGTCAATTAATATCTCTATAATGTACCTATAGAAATGAGAAGACCAAGAAATCAATCAAACTGTCGGTGAGTACAGAGGATATTAATCAATCTACACACAACATTAATCAATTAACCAAACTATGACACCACACACAAGGCTCCTATCTGCTTCCAGATTCTTTCAGGCACAATCAACGTATCGGATAATGCATCAATGACATAAAAATTAACAATAATTTTAAAATGAAATTTTCAATCAATCAATCAATCAATCAATCATACTGATAATGATTAATTGTGAGGATCATACCAGGCATCTGTATGGGCTTTTTGAAGATGCTCCTCTTCTCTTTCTTGAACACTCTGTGAGTTACGGTAGGTTTTTGGCTGGGGGCATTAGTGTCGCCTGTGACTGCAGCAGGAGTTTCAGGGTCTGGCCTGGAACCGGCGCTGTTCTGAGAGTCCAACTGGACCGGGATGGCACTGAGCCCACTGTTCTCCAGGGCTTGCTGTGAAAAACACACATGCACACAGACACACACATAATACCAGAATATTTATTGGTAAAAATACTAGAGAAATAATTCTTGATACATCATAAAAAACTAGTTCCACACACTCAACAAAAATAACAAAAAAAAATAATGTAAATACATACGTTCATATTGAGACTAAACTGGATATTAGTCTCAGTTAAAAATGTTAAAATATGCAAAGAAACCTTAGTCGATTAATGCTGCGTTCTGTAAACTTGGAGGATTGTATTACCTCATCACAACTTCCCAGAACATGTGAAAAAAACATTTTGTAAAATAGACTGTGGTCAGTTATGAAGACTGTCTTCATTCATTCATTCATTCATTATCTGTAACCCTTATCCAGTTCAGGGTCGCAGTGGGTCCAGAGCCTACCTGGAATCATTGGGCGCAAGGCGGGAATACACCCTGGAGGGGGCGCCAGTCCTTCACAGGGCAACACACACTCACACACTCAATGACACACTCACACCTACTGTCTTACACACTGTTGAGTCACCAATCCACCTACAAACATGTGTTTTTGGACTGTGGGAGGAAACCGGAACACCCGGAGGAAAGACTTCTTCTAATGTCTTAATTACATCCTAAACTACAAATAAACTTTTTTTATTGTGTTTACAATATTTTTTCAGATATTTGTTGTTTTGTTTAAAAGGTTTATTTGCTGAAAAACTGAAATGATGAAGCTATCCTCTACCATCCCTCAAATGAAAAAAAATGTCCTAAAGGAGCAATAGGTCACCTTATAATAATAATAATAATAATAATAATAATAATAATAATACTTTATACATATGGTGCATCCACCGAACAGCTCAGAGCACTAAAAATGAATGAATTCATTCATTTATTCATTAATTCATTGTCTGTAATCCTTATGCAGTTCAGGGTTGCGGTGGGTCCGGAGCCTACCCAGATTCACTGGGCGCAAGGTGGGAACACACCCTGGAGGGGGCCGCAGTCCTCCACACGGCAACACACACTCACACATTCACTCACACACTCACACATTTCTGATATTAAACAGAATGAATAATTACAGACATATTTACGATTTGTGATTATGAAAATCAGAGGACAGAGGGAAAAGAACAGAGAAACCATGAAACATGAAAAATAGAGGGAGGGATTAAGAGAGACAGAGTGAGCAAGATGTAGAGTTAAATTTATGAAAATGCGAAGCCTCAGAAACAGAAACATTTTCAGGAAATTACAGTTTCATAACAGAAAAGTGAGTCTATTATCCCACATTAGATCACTGCACAGAGGAGAGCAGAAAGCAATCTTAGAACATTGCTGAAAAAAATAAAACCTAAGTTCACCCTATTGCACATGATGTGGAGGGAAATAATTGCTTTATGATCATCTCTTACGTCTTCCTGAAAGGTATATAACTCCACCTTTTCTCCAGCTCAGCGAGAGAAAGCTGAGCAGGTAAAAATGTTGATGAACTGTGTTCGATTTGCAATGCTGAATCTATTGTTATTTACATTATATATAGCACAAAATGCACTCATTTCTTGACAAGCAAAAAGTCTGAGACAGATTTATTAATGTATGACACAGCAACAACCTGAGATGACCACCTTGGTTTTATATTATTGTCATTCTTTGTAATTAAATCTTAATTCTATAGGTGATTTTGCTTTTTATATTGTCTGAAATTATTATAAATATATGTATATAGTTCTGTTTACTTTTATTAAATTCCATTTTAACTACTTTTCAAAACCTTCACACCTTGTAAAATGCTCAGCTGCATTGAAAATGAGGGTTACCCTCAATGTAGTTGTGAGTGAAAATAAAGGTTGACGAATTGATAGATTGATTGATGACAAAAGTCTAGTAAGAATGCTGTAAGATGGGAATAATTTATGCTTAAAACCATCTAATTTAAGTGTGAGAGTGCTTCAGCCTGTGATAGCGTCACTGAAGTCGATGTTCATGATTTTGATCAAAATTCTGAGGATGTATTTACAAAGTATTTACAAAACTCCAGTGTCAGTAAAAGGGTAAAAACAAAACAAAACAAAGCGTCTCAGTCCAGTATGCTAGGCTTTCTCTCTTTCTGAAACAGTGAATAAAAACTTAGAGACAACAAACAACAGTAGTTTTTTTCTTCAAACACACTGCTCCACCTTAAAAGGTGTAGCTCTTCTGAACGTAAACAAACCAGAGAGAGCCGCAGTTCCCCAGAATTACAGACGATGCCTTTAATACTGAGATAGTCAAAATCTCATTCAATTCTAAAACGATTAATGTCTGTCTGAGATGGTTTACACCCAAGACATTCTGTAATGGTCTTGCTAAAGACAAACAAATAAAAACCCACACCTGTAAAATGTCCTGGTTGATGGCGGTCTCCATTGCGATGGTGGGTCCAGGGGGTGGAGCTTGTGTGTTTTCACTTGTCACATGTTCAGAAAGTTCCAGAAGCTGCTGGATGACATCAGTCACTCCCTCTGGCCCCTCTGCAGCACCGCCCTGCCCAGGCTCCACCCCCTCCTACACAATACAGGACATACACGTGTCTCCATGAGGCATTTATTTCATTCTCACATGGTTCATTTTGCAGACTAGCAAACTAACAACACAGACTATTGTTTCAAACAGCAACTAATTAACCAATTACTTTACTTTAGCTTGGCTTCATTGTAATAACCTTCTCGCTGAACATTACTGACTTGAGTAACTATAGCAGATGGTAGGAACTATTGTTGATTTGATCACTGTTTATCTGCAGCAACTCAAGCAGAACTTTGGTTAATGTAGGGGATAAGGAGTAGGGAGTCAGGAGCAAGGGAGCACATTAAGATATTGAGACACACTCTGTAGGTCCTCATATTTATAGTTAAATCATCGTGGACATGAGCTGGTTTGAGATAGTGTGGTGTTTGTGAAATTATCACCCGACATCAGTACCAGACTTCACTAATGTTTGTGTGATTGAAGGCAATCAACTCCTCAGAGCAACGTTCCAGGTTTTCCCAGAAGATAGAGACTGTTATTGCAGCAAAGAAGAGCAAGCTCCTGACTAACTGGCTTAATTATGTGTGTGCAGGTGTGTGTGTGTGTGTGTGTGTGTGTTTGAGACCTGTGTTGTAGCTGGCTCCTCCACCTCCATGATGGAAATGTGCATCTTACTGATATGAGCATTTAAACTTCCCAATTTCTTATAAACACAACTGCAGTCCATACAGGGATACACAGGACCAGCTGAACTCTAGAGAGAGAGAGAGAGAGAGAGAGAGAGAGAGAGTGAGAGAGCGAGAGAGCGAGAGAGAGACAACGAGAGAGAGACAATGAGAGAGAGAGAGAGAGAGAGAGAGTGAGAGAGCGAGAGAGAGACAACGAGAGAGAGACAATGAGAGAGAGAGAGATTTTAAAACGTGTATACCAGAAACTGGAAAATAAATAAAACCATGAATTTTACTAAGACATTTATACTGTAATGAAATGATCTGGCAAAAAAAATGTAATATGAAGCAGCTGCACATGAGCCTAAATTGACCATGCTCAATGCTAAGTGTTAACTAAAGAAGAATTGGGCTGGGGTGCAGCGGTAAATGTGTTCTCTGGAGTAACGGATAGATAAAGCTTTTTGATGAGTTGTGATCTAAAATTAATCATTCTACATTAGCACCTAACTTCACTAACGTTTCTGACTGAATATAGTCAAATCCTCACCTCAATGTTGTAAAGTGTGAGAGTAAAATCTTTTAGATGCTGAGACTTTTAGATGTTGCAAAAAGGAACCTAATCCTGATTGACTATGAAAAAAGACTGAGGGAGTGGGGAAGGAAAGAGAGAGACAGAAATATATGAGTGAATGAGGAAGAAGAAGAAGTGAAAATAGAAAACAGAAGGACAATGGAAAAATCGAGAAAGAAGGAGAAAGTCAGAGACGCTGAGAGCTAGAGAGTGGAACAGAGAAAGTGTGAGATGGACGGAAAGAGAAAGAGTGACAGAGAGGGAAAGTGAGAGAGGGAAGGAGAAAGCAATAAAACAAGAGATAGAGAGAGACAGAGACAGCAAGAGAAAATGATAAAGCTTTAAAAGTGAAAGAACACGAGGGTGAGGAGACAGAGAAAAAGAGAAAGATGGACAGATACAGATAGATGGATAGAGTGAAAGAGGTGTTCAGCTTTAGACTGACAGAGTGGAGGAATTAAAGTGAGATCAGATTAACCACACAGTTCTGTTCGTGCCCCACCAGCTGCACCTGAAACATTGTTTATTGTTTTTACTTCATTAGTTTTATTCCCTCAGCAGCTGTTTCTCTTGTAGTTTCACTCTCACAGAGGGAGGTACGTACGGCCTGTTGTGTTTTACTGCCGCTCTAGTCAAGGACACTGCTTTCTGAGCTGATATTTTTAGTTCTGTAATTAGAATTCAAAGGCAATATCTTTAGAAGAGCAATAGTAAGTCATCTTTACATCAAAAGAAGTAGTAAAATATTTATGAAAATGACCAACTCAAAGTAAAGAAGAATTCAATTTTATGTGGCCCTTCAGCAAATGTTTCTGATTTACTTGACCATAGGTTCGGCTCCAAGCTACACCTTGTGGTTGGAAGTAGTTACAGGGCACAGTCAACGGTGAGGCTTTAGTGAACCCCCATTGTCTAGTCTCCAGTGGCTTGGGCCAGAGGCACACAGAGCGACAGCCCCACATTAGGTCAGACAGCTTTTAAAAAAGGTTTATTACAGAATCTCATAACCATTTCTGGCACATAACATTATATGAAATGGGATGTCCTGGAGCAGCTGTACATGACTACCTTGCTAAATGTCAAGTGTCAGCCAGGGAGGTGTAAAGCCCCCAAGAATTGGTCTTTGGAAGGTGGGACTGTGCTCTGGAGCGCAACATATTTGGGACGATTTGTGCTCCAGAAGTAATCATCCAAAATCAGGACCTAATTTCATTAATCTTTCTCTTTATGTGTGAATGCCATAAGATGCTCACAGCAATGCTATAATATGAAGTGTAAATCCGTCTCAGTGGAGCTGACTATGAGCTGTTATAGAAGTAAAAAGTTGAATAAACCCTCATTTGAATGAGTACGTGTCCAAGATTTTCAAACTGAGCAAATAATATCTCAACAAAATATCATTTTAAAGCTTTACTAAAGTAACTGTTGTTTTGAAATACAGTTAAAAATTTAAATTTCTGTTAACCTCAGAGTGTACCCTCTGGACGTGCGAGTGCAGGTTCCCTTTCTGAGAGAAGGATGCTGGACAGAGCATACACAGATGAGGTTTCTCTCCGGTGTGTCGCACCATGTGGGTCTGCAGCACCACCTTCTGGTTAAAAGCTTTTCCACAGTGAGAGCACTTATAAGGACGCTCCCCTGCACACACACACACACACACACAGTTAAAATACACACACAATATTATTAATCTGGTTAATAATCCAATAACACAGGCCTACTACTGGGAACTGAATAGGTCAATGAAGAGGAAGTGTTCTTGAGGATAAAATGTATAAAAATAAATTAATAATAATTTACAAATATATTAAAATATCTAAATGATTTAGTCAATTTTCCCTAACCAGAAGTAGTTATAAAAGTAGTAGATAAGTAGATATAAGTAGATATAAATGATCATTACTTGGTGCCACGGTCTTGTCACTAATGTTTTTTCACAATATTTCAATATTGAAAATGTTTTTTGTTTTTCATTTTTTCTGTATTTCAAATGTTACTAGATAAAAGTCACACTTTCAAAAACATTCATTATTCATTGTCTGTAACCCTTATCCAGTTCAGGGTGGCGGTGGGTCCGGAGCCTACCCGGAATCACTGGGAGCAAAGAGGGAACACACACTGAAAGGGGCGCCAGTCCTTCACAGGGCAACACACACTCACATATTCACTCACACACTCACACCTACGGACACTTGAGTCTCCAATCCACCTACCAACATGCTTTTGGAGCGTGGGAGGAAACTGGAGCACCCAGAGGAAACCCACGCAGACACAGGGAGAACACACCACACTCCTCACAGACAGTCACCCAGAAGAAACCCACGCAGACACAGGGACAACACACCACACTCCTCACAGACAGTCACCCGGAGGAAACCCACGCAGACACAGGGACAACACACCACACTCCTCACAGACAGTCACCCGGAGGAAACCCACGCAGACACAGGGAGAACACACCACACTCCTCACGCAGCCCAACATATTACATAAAAATTAAATATCCTAGTGACTGTAGACAATAATTTCAAAAAATGTATCCCACTGTGCTCCCACAGATGTTTAATAACAAGCAAATCCTCTCAGAAACGGTACAGTACCTGTTATACAGAGCCTTACTGTTTGTGGGAAGAGTACCTGTGTGAATGCGAATGTGCCGGACAAGCTGGCTTGGCTTTTTAAACGTTTTTCCGCAGTGATGGCAAGTGTTCGTGAAGCTGCTCCGATCAATGTTTTTCTTGTAATTTCTTGAACTGAGCACAAGGGGTCTGAAAAGACAAGATTAAAGTTAAAGTACTCAAACATTCCATAAAAACAAAACTCCAGTAAAATAAAAACCATCAACACTTCTTACTAGAATCATATGAGCACTGTAAAAAGCAGCACTACGTAACTTATTGTGATTTTATAATATGAAATTGCAGAATCACATGGGAAGAAGATCTGGAACTGCTGAGTGTGGATAAATCTGATCTCACCGGATTTTAACGTGCATCTTCATGTGCTCCTTCAGCAAAATGCCGGAACTGAACTCTTTGCTGCAAGTTTTGCAGGAGAATACTTTGGGTCCATTAAGTTCTTTACGATGCTCCTCCAGGTGCAGAGAGAGCTGGCTTTGGAGGATAAACTCATCTCCACACTCTGAACACAGAAAATTCTGGAAAATCAACAAAGAAGAGATAAAGATTTAAGTACAGATGGATTTTTTTTAAATGTATGTAGAACGTGAAAGCTATAACTCACACAACATTCCTATATGAATAACATTGTATATTCATATTTGGGAATTTTCTTTTTACAGAATCTGAAAATGCCTGTTTTTTCAGTGTTCAGCTCTCACAGGAGTATTACTAGACTGTAGTGTCAACACACAGGAGTCACGCACTCCTATTAATATTAAATAATAATATTAAAAATACATATATTTTTCATAATACATGACCAGTATTGCCCTTAACCTAAGATCAGATTTAATACATGTACATGAGCCTTGCCCGAATCAGTTTTGTGATTGGCAGGTTAGCGGCTATATTAGTCCCTGATTCCTGACCTCCTCCTTCTCGTGGACCATAATGTGGGACTTGAGGCTGGCGACTCTGGAGAATTTTTTGTCACACACAGGGCAGGTGGGGTCTGAGGAGTTGTGTGTGGACTTATGGAGACGCAGATTAAACTCCACGTTAAAGGACTGAGGGCAGACATCACAGCGATGAGGCTATTACACAAACACAAAATAAGAAAAACACAATCAAAATGATGGTCACACTCGCATTTTAACAATAAACAGATAAATATTCATGGGGAAACGCTTACAGAAGGACTTCCACTTTCCAAACTTAATTTATAAATGTTAATCCATCACTCAAAACTCACTCAAAAAGTACCTGAGTAAATATAAACTTGGAATCTTGATCATATTTAGGAAAATTGGCAATTTTTGCCAACCTGAAGTGAGTATGTGCATCTCATGAAGAAGCAAATTTCTAAATAGTTCCTGAATGAACCAAAGTCAGTATAATGGCTGTTTTAAAATGACTGACTTAGCTTGCCTTGTCATTAGCTTCATGATCTTTGAGGTGTCTCTGTAGCTGATTTTCTGTCCCATAGATGTGAGAACAGATGCTACATCTGTACTCCACGCCACTTAGAGTCTCATCTTTCAGCCCCGCTCCTCCATCTGTGGAGAGAAAAAGGAAAACGAGTGTCAATAACGACAAATTATGTGTAAAAATAAATCCTTTAAAACTGTTATGAACATTTATATCGTTCCAAAATCCATGCTGTTAAGGAGCCATCTGTGAAAGACTGTGCAACAAATACTGCAACAATTCAAATATAACATTTCGCAACTTGAAACAGTAAAGAACCTGAGGATTTCTTCATCTATGGTACATAATATCATTAAAATAGTCAGAGGCTCCAGAGAAATATCTTTACCGAAGGTACACAGTCCAAAACCAGCATTGACTGGCTGTGGACCTGAAATTCGTGGCACTGAATTAAAAACAATCAGGTTTCTGTAGTGGAAATAAAAAAAAAACCTCTCAAATCTACTCCCTGTGAACACAGTTTCACAAATGCAAAGAAGGACCCATAGATTAGGAGGATGCAGAAAGGCTGCCACATTCTCAGGGCCCAAGCTCATTTAAGATGGACTGAGTCAAAATGGAAAAGTGTCCTGAGGTCTGACAAATCAAAAGTTTAAATTCTTGGATTATCCTCTGGGCTAAAGATGTGGGGCACCATTCAGCTTGTTATAAGTGCACAGTTCAAAAGCCAGCACCTGTAATGGCTTGGGTGACTTGCACATCTGTGTATGCACTAATATATATATAATACTGAATGATATATACAGGTTTTGGAGCAACATACTGCCATCCAGCCAATGTCTTATATTGTGACATCCTTGCTTGTCTGGGTGATAAATTAGCACAGAACTGTACCCCACTGAAAACAGGTGCATTATGAAACGACAAACACTGTAAAAAAGAACATTTCACATTCAAATCTAGAATTGTTTTCTCATTTCCAGTAAATGTTGATGCACCAAAATATTGGAACACCTTGCTTGTATCACATGCAAAAATTTTGGATGCAGAAGCCGTTATTGCATGACCCACGTACTGCATCACTAAAGAATTGTATTTTAGTTACTTAGACTTTTTATAGGATTTAATTCAATGTTACTCCCAAAATTAATTAATTAATTAAAATAAATAAACAAATAAATAAGACAGTTTGTACCTCCTGCACATTTCAAAGTTTATTGATGCACCACAGTTTTACTGTAAATAGTTCTTTTTAATTAAAAAAGCCCTTTTGTTTACAAGTGCAAAATATTTTCTTTGATCTCACTATGGTGACTCCAAATCAGTTATACCTTCGATCAAAATCAATCAAATTATTTGAAATGTTTCAGTGATTCAAAACATGGGTGTCACAAGTGACAGGAAGTCAAACACAGTAGGGGGAATATTCAGACACCATGAGCAAACTGAATGATCAAATAAAAGAATACTGCACTCATTTATAGAATTAATGTACAAGTAAGAAAGAAGTTGCAGTAAATTAAATACTCCAATATTATAATTCATTCATTCATTGTCTGTAACCCTTATCCAGTTTAGGGTCACGGTGGGTCCAGAGCCTACCTGGAATCATTGGGCGCAAAGCCAATATTATAATCAATTTAACAAATATTTTCTATAAATGAATAAAACACTGAACTACAGCACAAAAGAATATTGTTAGAAAGTGCAGCCTTTCTGTCCTAAGGCACTCAACGCAACGTCATCTATATTATAGATGGATTCAATTTATGATTATTTTGCCAATTATGCCAATGATTGTTTCTCTATGTTGTCTGTGTGATATTATGATCCTGGAAAAGGATGGTGCTGACAGAGCTGCCTCATTAAATGATGCACATTCCTTAGCTGAAAGCATTTTTACAGTACAACAAATCTGCTCACTTCACCTTGTAATAATGACTGAATAATGACGATGTTTCTGATACAAAACCAAGCTGTTTCATTGTCAGGGTTCAATAAAAAAATCAAAATTCACTGGCTAAAAAAGTCATAATTATTAATACATTTAAAAATTCTCTATCACAAACACATTAACGCTCTCCCAAGGTATCGGCTGCACATTTGAAAATCCTATTTTTTAAAGATTTAATCTCATGGACATCGACACAACTTCATAATGTTTGACAGGTGAATCAAGTATATCAAAATCAATATATCAGTAATCAATATATCCAAACGATATATGTATTTTTGGAGTCTGTCATCCTTTATTGCAAATGGTGTAGATGGTATCCATCTACTGTGATATGACAGAAATTGAATCCACAGGCAGCGTAAGTGCATACACACGACTGGATCTTTCTCTGTGATCATTCATATTTCACAACCACCGATTTGAACTGAGAGATTCAAGTTGCCTTGGAGAGTTTTGTTCAGTGTTCTTACTGTCTTTTCAACCCCCTAAAAAGCCACATTGGGGTCAAAAGTGAGATGCAGCCAACTGACAGAATGAGATTCAGGGCACAACTACGTCACATAAACGCTAAGGTTATATTAATCATAAGTATTGACAGTTCTATTCAAAGTGAAAATTGACAGGGGAAATTGTAATATATAGACTTTTTACAAATATTAATTAATACAAATATTTCTGCATAAATTATTTGATTACATGATTATTTGAAGACATTTACATAACTTTGAAATAGACCAAATTTTATTTTTAAATGATCAAAAATGACAAATCTATTAAATGTATGGAAGGCGTATCTGATTGTGAGTCTATTTTCACTGTTAATTTTAAAAAGTGTCTATTTTTCCGAACTTCCGAAATTTTTAAAACTGTATTGACTGCATTTTCCAGAGAAGACGGTTTTGGGGGTTAGTTTTAGCTTTTGGGGTCGCTTGTGCTTGATGTAGATTAGCTGTATGTACATTTTGCGTTAGTTTTCGGTTAGCCTGACGCTAGCTTCCCGTTAGCTTGTTGCTATCCTTTGTGTTTGGGAAGATAATTAAAGCTCCGCACGGCTTAGAAAAAAAACTAAAACCGGGACATAAACTAAACCAAGTACGAGACTCCTCCAGTACGTCGCTCCTTCTCACCGCCACGAAACCGAATGACTACATTAGTGCTACGCGAGTCGAATTGAGGCAAGGCGGGCGGACTCACTGGTATCATTCCGCCGCAGTCAGTCCAACACAAAGGCGGCGCATCCGGGGACTATATCCCCCCGTTCTCTAGCGCCTTTCTGTACAGTCCATCGGATTCTCCGCCTGCGGTGGGGCTCTGTTGGGAGCCAAAACCCTCTACTTTTTTATCGGCTTTAGCGTGGCGTCTGTTACCTGCATCCCCGGTGCCGTTGGCTCCATGTTTTCGCGGACGGCCCCGCGGCATAGTTCCCCCTCAGCAGCGAAACAGGCTGTGAACGGGCTGTGTTCCAAAATGGCGTCCGCAGCTCGTCACTGCTACAGTGGAGATCACACACAGATTATTACTTCAAAAACACGACTATTTTAATAAAGATTATGGAGCTATGTTGTAAATACTACACCTTATAATGTTCGTTTTTAGTTATTGAGTTGGCTATGTTAAAAAACGAGGTAGATCCGTGTACATTTGTCATTCACCAGGTGATATAAAGGAACGGGGTCCAACTGAAGTCTGTTTTTTATGATTAACTCTTGACAATTAATATTCTGACTACACAAAACTTTCCAGAGTAAACGCAGGAGATGGGCCCAATTTTATGGTCTAAACAAAGACCAAATGATCTCCTTCCAAGAGCAACTCGATGGCCTAAGGCCTACAATTGGCTTAACGCCAAAAGCATTTTGACATATATTTTCTTAAATGAATTAATTAATCAGGACTTTGAGAAACCTTGACCAAAGTAACACACTTGTGAACATCACTGTAAGGATTTAAGACGAAATTGGGAATGTGCCTAGTACAAGACCTTTGGGCTTTTTTGTACATTCCCCGCACAACTTTTTATTCTGTTTTCATCTTCTGTTCTCCAAAATGTGTGGTCATATTGATATTGGATAAGGTTCATCTATTTAAATGCTAATTTCCCCAGAGAATACCTCGGGGTGCTTTATCCTTCTTGCCAACATATGCCATTGAGTGTAGTCTCCCTAACTTAAGTTCAAGTTCACGTAATTTTCTGAAGGTTCCACATTTAAGATGCAGGTAGTGTTTCTGAATTGAAATAATCTTCACTCTAAAAGTTACTGCAAAAACCGTTGGAGATAAGATTATAAACAAAGGCTAAATTAATGGTTCTACGCGTAATTTATGCCTGTTTCCCGGCAAACCCTGATCCAGTAAACCTGAAGTAACACATCTTCACCACCAGGGGTCGACAAAGTACGATGAATGGGGCGGCACGCTGTCGCAACAGATAGTGTTGATGCCGGTTCTATGTTTCTGGGGTTGTAATTTCAAACCCTGAATCGGGTCACTGTCTATGAGGAGATCGGTGTGTTTTTTCTCTGTCTGTGTGGGTTTCCTCCAGGTGCTCCAGCTTTCTCCCACAGTTCAAAACTCGTGTTAAGTTGGATTTTCAAAAAGTGTCTATAGTGAGTGATTCCCTGTGATGGACTGACACCTCAGCCACGGTGTGTTAGTGCCTTGCACCCAGGGAATCCAGGTCAGCTTCAGACTCGCTTTGACCCTAAACAGGATGAAGCAGCTACAGAAAACAAATGTATGATGAGTTGGTGTCCACATGTATTTTTGATTTATGGTTTGTCCCGTGGAACTGCTGCAGGTGTGTGTATATGTGTGTGTGTGTGTGTGTTTAATGAAGCTTGAAGTGGTGATGATGATGCTGTCACACCATCGTACACTTTTAAAGACCTTTAAGTCAGAGGCATTAATGTGACCTTTCTCTCTCTCTCTCTCTCTCTCTCTCTCTCTCTCTCTCTCTCTCTCTCTCCCTCTCTCTCCCTCTCTCCCTGTCTGTCTTCAGGCCTCACTCCAGCTGCCAGATATCCCTCTAGTTTTGCTGAGTTAAAGGGCATTTTTCTCCCACTCTCCTCCCCCTCCAGATGTGGTGCAGTCACTTGAGGATATTAATGTGTCTGTGACAACATTCTCAATGGGTAACGTATGCGATGAGATGGTGAGAAAAAGTCAAACAAAGAAATATTTTATGATTGGAGAATACCACATTTATTCCAACAACTATACATCAATCAAATTCAATCAAATTTTATTCATATAGCGCTTTTCACAACAAAAAGTCGCCACAAAGCAGCTTTACAGAGATCCGGGTCTAAGCCTCCGATGAGCAAGCCAGGGGCAACAGTGGCAAGGAAAACTCTCTCAGCACACGAGGAAGAAACCTTGGAAGGAACCAAGACTCATACGGGGAACCCATCCTCCTCGGGTCGACACCTGAGACACGACAGAGAATGTCAAGACCATTTTCTTTAAAATCTAAATAACCTAATTTCCCCAGCCTATATTACATCACCAGCCAATTAAAACAGGACACTCCAGAGCAGCTGCACATGAGTCTAAGGTCACAATGCTCCATGCTCTAGGCTCTGATTCTGACAGTGAGGTATAATGCCCCCCCTACATTGGGCTGTGGGCTGATGGAGCTCATTTCACTACAATGGGACAGACTCAAGTAGAGTTTGTAAATCAGAACAGCTTTCAGAAGAGGACATGGCCACATAGTGGTATTATTTATCTTTCATCTTTTAAGGACACACTTTTTACACACTGTATGTTTCAGAGTGTAGTTACAGTTATTTAGTTTTCGTTCCAGGGATTTAGTGATGTATGATAACACACCTTTGTTGGTTTCCTCTTGTTTGTTTTCCTTTGTCTTTAGCTTCCATTTATCAAAATGATAATTAGGCTCAATTAAATGGCAATCTCATTTGTTTTGCTCAGGAGTGTGGTGCTTATTTATGTGTGCAGTCAGATATTGTAGGTCACTGCATCTGTGAGTGTGTGTGTGTGTGTGTGTGTGTGTGTGAGAGAGAGAGAGAGAGAGAGAGAGAGGGAGAGAGAGAACACACTCAACATGGGGTGTAAAATAAATGATCCATATAGGTCCCGTATTTCTTGCAGTAACAGCCTCTACTCTTTTGGAACAACTTTACATTAGATTTTATGATGAACATTGCTGTGAGGATTTGATGAGTCAATCACAGCTGCTCCCAGTGATATTGGATAAAGCTCCATCACTTTAGAGACCACTGAGCCACTGGTCCACTGCTCAAACCCGGGGGATTTATATAAAGTGGAGTATTTTACATATTTACTCCTTGCATCTCATGTCCAAAGAAAGTGAGAGAATTTCAGGACCGAGCAGCAGAGGGCGCTGTAGCTTTGGGGAAACTTACTTTGTGGCTGGAGGGAAAAAATACACCAGCACAGCTTCAGCTCAGTTCTCTTTATTATATCGTTTTAAAATATTAATAAGTGAACCTCAACGATACTTCAGTTTTAAACACAAAGTTATTCATCTATCTTACTGACTATAACACAACAGTTTTCCTTAGAGTGTATCTGTGTAGTAAAGATGTTCATTCTGTCACTGAACAAAACAAGTGAGACATTCTCGACAGAGAAGACATTTTTACACGATTTAAGGCACAATTACTGTTATTTAGTGTGTAACATTAAAAAAAAAAAAAACATAAAATGTCGTTTGTGCAAAATTCACAGCATATTTATTAACTGAATTATTATTATTTTTTAAAATCTATTGTTAATCTACACTACGGTTTGTTTAAACTTTACACAAATACATTTCTAATTGTTCTAATGATTTATAGTGTTTCTTACTGGAAAAACACACAAATCAGACTGAGAAGAATAGATCAGACTATTGCTGTTTAAGACATTTGCAGAGTGCTGTGAGGGAGAGTAAATAGAAGTTAAATAAAACTGTCTTCTTCTCCTCGTTCACTCAAGAGGAAAAACTACTCCTACTACTACTACTACTACTACTAATAATAATAATAATAATAATAATAATATAGAATTATTGGATTATTATTTGACACTGTGTACAGACGCTTTTTAATTATACAATTTGGGAATAATATTTCTGCTGTGCTGTAGAATTGTAAACTTAATTTTCCATTTTAGATGATAAAATAACCTTTAATTTTTGTTATTTATTTTAATGGACGTGACAGAGAATGTTGTTTACTTTTTAAAAACAGAAGTCCTCTAAAGCCCCACTGTTGCAGTAAGATTTTGACTTTTGTCCAATGCAAGGGCACAATTATTTTGCTGTTTCAATGCTTCTGTTACCAGTGCCATTTCACAAAAATAAACAAAATCCTTTTTAACTTTAAACGATGCATGTTTATGTCAGAGCTGTGAAAACAAAATTTAAAAAATGCTTTGAAGTTGGGAGAAAAATGTGGTTATTATAATAAGTTTGTGACACAACAGATTTTTTCATTACAGTCCTCTCCTTCAACAAAACAAACCACAAGTCCAGAAGCTTTCTTCATTTTTTGTTTTCTAAAAACAGCAGTCATCTCCAGAACGTTTGATGGGAAACATATGAAAGTGGAGACAGATTTCAGGACGTTGGGGAATGTGTTCGGAGGTGAGACCGTTTTGAATGGTGTTTACACATCGTAACTGGAAAATATTATTCACAAATATAGCTCTTACTGTCCTCTCATTTAATATAGACCTCTACAGTGCATTTATTTATTTATTCATTCATTTGTTTATTGATTTTCTGTAACTGCTTCATTCTGTTCAGGGTCACGGTGGGTCCAGAGCCATCCCAGAATCATTGGCGGCAAGGAACACACCCTGGATGTGGAGCTAGTCCATCACAGGGCAACACACAACACACACACACACACACACACACACTTTTTAAATAGATAAAAATATAAATATAATAAATGAGATAATGACAACAAAAATAGAAAAATAAAACTAAATATAGAATATAAAATAAGAGTATGTGCATAAATACCAAATTAAATGAAAAAAATGAAAAAAAATCTCACAGTGTGTACGGTGGGTGTAAGTGATGGTGCACACAGTTATAAAATCGGCTGTGCAAATATGCAAAATATACAACCAAGGGCTGTGTCTATTCACTTTTCCGGAGTATAGCAGAGTCACAGGTTTATTTTTTGCTGTGCTGGGATGAGTTAAACAGTCTAATGACCTAAGGGACAGTGTGGGGAAGCTGGGAGGAGACCCATGCAGACACAGGAAGAACACACCAAAATCCGCAGTGACAGTGACACGAAGTGTGCTTTGACCTCACAACCCGAGAACCCTGGAGGTGTGTGACATAACCAGATGAGCACCATGCCCTCCTTCTACAATTCAATACAGTTCAGTGCAATACAATATAATATACACAGATCAGCCATTAGATTATGACCACCTCCTTGCTTCTACACTCATTTTCCATGCTCTCAGCTCCACTGTACACAGGAGCATGTTTGTTGCTCTGCATATTTTTGTTTGCTTCTTTCTCCCTGTTCTTCAGAACTCAGGACTCCACAGAGCAGGTGTGATGTGGTGGTGGATCATTCTCAGCGCTGCAGTGACACTGACGTGGTGGTGGTGTGTTAGTGTGTGTTGTGCTGGTGTAGAGTGGATCAGACACAGCAGTGCTGCTGGAGTTTTTAAATCCACTCACTGTCCACTCTGTGAGACACTCCTCCCTCGTGGGTCCACCTTGTAGATGTAAAGTCAGAGACAGTAGCTCATTTGTTACTGCACAGTGTGTGTCGGTCGTCCTCTAGTCCTTCATCAGTGACACAGGATGCTGTCGGCTGGATGTTTTTGGTTGGTGGACTGTACTCTGTCCAGCAGTGACACTGAGTATAAAAACACCACATGGACATGTTAAGAAATTTTTCAATTGAAGGCGTCTTTAAGAATGTTCATTTTGATTTCTGGCAAAACTCTTGCTGAAATGAAGCTCAGAGTGGGAGATGAGCAGCTTTAGCTCCACAAACAGACATACACACACACACACACACACACACGTGTGACAGACAGCTGGAAGGTGTGTGTGAGTGACAGTGAGTGAGAGTGTGTCAGTCTCTCCGCCCGCAGGCCTCACACACACTCCTGGCGTGTGTCATGTCGCTGGCAGAGAGCTGTCATTCAAATCTAAATTCACTCACACACACACTTTCACACATCTTTACTCAATTACCCCTTGAGGACTCTGGGTTTTAAACTGCGCATTAAAACATCTGCTGTATTGCTGTGAGGATCTGATGGCTTTAAGAGCAAAAAGAAACATAATTTTTTATTAATGTTCTATAATTATTACTTAATGGTTATTGTGACATTACCTAACCATTTAGTAAAGCTTTTTACTGTCTTAAGACTAGTAATTTAATTTAGTGTTATGCGGTACCATTTTAAGTTCACTGGGCGCAAGGCGGGAACACACCCTGCAGGGGGCGCCAGTCCGTCACATGGAAACACACACTCACACATTCACTCACACGCTTACACCTACGGACAATTTTGAGTTGCCAATCCACCTACCAATGTGTGTTTTTGGAGTGTGGGAGGAAACCGGAGCACTTGGAGGAAACTCACGCAGAAACAAGGAGAACACACCACACTCCTCACAGACAGTCACCCAGTGGAAACCCACGCAGACACAGGAAGAACACACCACACTCCTCACAGACAGTCACCCAGAGGAAACCCACGTGGACACGGAGAGAACACACCACACTCCTCACAGACAGTCACCTGGAACGGGACTGAAACCCACAACAGTATATATCTCATTCATTATCTGTAACCCTTATCCAGTTCAGGGTTGCGGTGGGTCCAGAGCCTACCTGGAATCCTTGGGCGCAAGGCAGGAATACACCCTGGAGGGGGCGCCAGCCCTTCACAGGGCAACATAGACTCACACACACATTCACTCACACACCCACACCTATGGACACTTTTGAGTCACCAATCCACCTACCAACACGTGTTTTTGAACTGTGGGAGGAAACCGGAGAACCCGGAGGAAACCCACACTCCTCACAGACAGTCACCTGGAACGGGACTGAAACACACAACAGTATATATAAACTCTCTATATATAATGAGGCCAGATAAAACTGCATTAACCCATTATAAGGGGTATCCACAAATATGTAAACATTTCTTACAGGGATGCGAAGAACTTAACAGCTGCAAAACGATGAAAAAACACTAAAAAAATGGAGGCACAAATGTAATTTGCATCATAGTCACAGGAAAGTGGTTCACAAGGCAAGGGTTGTGTGTGCATGTGTGTGTGTGCGTGTAGCAGATGTTGCAGATTTCTAGATGTTTACTTCCCAGGTGTTTAGCAGTAGACGAAGTTAATTTACATTTTTTGGGAATGGTATTATCTGTGTAAATTCTGGGTTTATAACTTTTAATCTGAGTTAATCTTGTAACTCCAATAGAAAGTTAAGAAATCTTTGCTGATCAGCCACATTATACAGCAGAACGTACGGCAGAAATTTATCAGGGGGTTGTTTGCTACAGGTGTAAACTCTAATATTCAGGAAAGAGTATTGATGGCACTATATGGATTATTTATTTAATACATAATGGATGGACAACTCTCTGCAATTGTAAAATGACAGGGTGCACCTATAGGGTCAGTGGAGCTGATAAAATGGACAATACACGTAGAAATAAGGAAGTGTGTTTACTGTTTTCTGTCAGTGTGTGTAGAGTGCCTATTTAGAGGGGATTTATTTATGTGTGATATCATTTCTGGGTATACTTTTTATAATGTCAGTCTCAGCAGCTCCAGACATATTTTAAAAACAATTTCACCTTTAGTTTTCACACATTCTGTTTCCAGTGTGTGATCTAATGCCATGTTTAATCTAAGGGCAGTTTTTTGGACTACACTAAGAAGTGAAACAAAGACTAAACGGAGAAACATCAATGTGCTGAACTCATTCAAATGCAAGGCTCTGTCAGGACCTCACTGGCCTGGAAATGAATATTAATTAAGGGAATTTAATTAGAATTTTTGTCTTTGAGACATAAACAAGTCACTGGGTTTTCATGCCTCCAGCTCATCATATCATTTCCTTGAATATTCTTTTATCAAAGCATATGAAAATTTAAAGAATATAAAACAGCTTTAAAAACAGTGGGAGCTGCAGAATAGATTTAGTGAGTCTGATAAGGAATTAACCCATAGCTTCCACATTGAATCATTTCACGTTTTTGAACTATTTAATACTGAAACACCATTATCATATCAAACATGGTACTGAAAAGAACTATGCTCTACATGGAATAACAAGTTATACAATAGATAAATAATGTACTGAAACATCATAATAAACAATAACAGATAGTGTACTGAAATACAAGCATAAACAATTAAAAATAATGTACCGAATGTACTTAATTCTATTATAAAAGTGCGGTGAGAAATTGGATTCGGGTTTTTAATTGTCTGTGGTCATCGTGTGTGTGTGTGTGTGTGTGTGTGTGTGTGTGTGTGTGTGTGCGCGCATGTGCAGCATCTGTTTTTCCTCCTACGACACTGCTGTTCCTCCGTAAATGTAAAACACTTTCTCCTGAAACACAGATGTAAACCTCCGCTGCAGATGTTGCCGAACACACGACTCAATTACTAAAGGCCAACAGGGGGCCGGCAGGAACAATAAGTTTGTAAAACTGTTTTTACACCGAGTATGGAGTCAAGTGGAAAACTAAAAACAATGGCAATCGGGAAACTCTTAAGTAAATGACAACTTGGTGAATCAATATCTTTATAGGATTGACACACAGCTACGTTATTGGACCAAAAGTCTCACTAATACCCCACAGAATCATTAACTCATTTATTCATTTATAAGAACTGTATCCTCTTCCAGATCAGGGCTGTGGAGGGCCCACAGCTCACACCTGTATACAGTCACTTTAGAGCGCATGAGATCAGCAAGAGGGCATTTTCCAATAGAAAAGAATGTTCTGGAGCAGCTGAATGAGTCTAAGGTCACAATGTCCAGTCCCAAGCAGAACCAGAGGCGTATGAAGCTCTCCAGCATTGGGCTCTTTCACAGCAGAAAATGCAGGTTTAATTTTGAAGGTCACACCAAGCAGGGGATTCTGTAAACACGTTATGAACAAGTGAGACATATCTGGATGCTTATGGACGGTATTTAACTTTTCTGATTAAGAAATAAGAGCTAATGTTGATGTCATCCAAACTAATACTTTTTGTATATTACAGTACATTAGAACACACACAAAAAAACACACACACACACCTTTCTGGAGGCAGATTTACACAGGAATATTTCTGACCCATCAGCTGTGAAGCATTATGGGTAATGATGATAATGATGATGTGATGCCATCTGGAGCGGCTGTCAGAGCGGCTGATTGAGAAGTAAAACTACAGCTGATTACACACTCTCACACACACACACACACACACACACACAGTCTGCCTGCACATGGTCTAATGATATACACATTCTCAAGTTCAATATAATAATCTATTCATTGGGAATCATTGGGCGCAAGGCAGGAACACACCTGTGATAGAGACACATCTCCAGGTTCCTGGAGGTTGTGGGTTCGATTCCCGCTCTGGGTGACTATCTGTGAGGACCGTGGTGTGTTCTCCCTGTGTCTGTGTGGGTTTCCTCCGGGTGACTGTCTGTGAGGAGTGTGGTGTGTTTTCCCTGTGTCTGCATGGGTTTCCTCTGGGTGACTGTCTGTGAGGAGTGTGGTGTGTTCTCCCTGTGTCTGCGTGGGTTTCCTCTGGGTGACTATCTGTGAGGACTGTGGTGTGTTCTCCCTGTGTCCGCGTGGGTTTCCTCCGGGTGACTGTCTGTGAGGAGTGTGGTGTGTTCTCCCTGTGTCTGCGTGGGTCTCCTCCGGGTGCTCCGGTTTCCTCCCACGCCCCAAAAACACACGTTGGTAGGTGGATTGAAGACTCAAAAGTGTCTGTAGGTGTGATTGTGTGAGTGAATGTGTGAGTGTGTGTTGCTCCGGACCCACCGCCACCCTGAACTGGATAAGGACACCTAGCAGCAACACCTCAGAACTAAAACTAAAATTTGGGTTACTCAACATTAGATCACTAAACTCAAAAGCACTCATCGTAAATGATATTATAAGTGATCATAAATTCAATGTTTTCTGTCTCACGGAAACGTGGGTTAGACCAAATGAATATTTAGCACTAAATGAAGCCACCCCCCTAGGCTATAATTATGCACATAGCCCAAGTATATCAGGCAAAGGAGGTGGAGTATGTGTAATTTACCAAAATGCCATAGAAATTAGTCTTAAACAATGTGACACCTTCTCTTCTTTTGAGGTTCTCTCCACTATTATTACAAATCCGGTCACAAAAAGGGACGCATTTTTATTATGCAACATTTACAGACCACCAGGGCCTTACTTAGAATTTCTGAAAGAATTCAGCGATTTTGCTACAAACCTAGCGGTGTGCAATCATAAAGTTATAATTGTAGGAGATTTCAATATCCATTTTGAGAAGGAAAGTGACCCACTAAAAAAGGCATTTACCTCAATCTTAGACTCTATTGGTATTACTCAAAATGTAACAGGGCCTACACACTACTGCAGCCACACTTTAGACTTAGTTCTGACACTAGGTCTTAACATTGACAAAATTAATATCTTACCGCAATCCTCAGCAATCTCCGATCATTACTTAATTTCATATGAGCTACATTTTAGCCATAATATATGTAAGAACCCTCGCTATTCTACAAGGCGTATAATAAAACCATCTACCGCCCTACAATTTATAGAAAACCTACCAGAACTATCGACCCCAGTTCCAACTCCATCAGACCCAATGGACCTAGATGTACTAACTGATTACCTAGAAAATACCTGTCGATCTACTTTAGAAAAGGTAGCACCACTTAAACATAAAAGTATAAGTAAGAAAAAGCTTGCACCATGGTATAATGATAAGACCCGTACTTTAAAACAAACATTACGAAAACTAGAGCGGAAATGGCGATCAACCAAGCTTGAAGTGTTCCATTCTGCCTGGAAGGACAGCCTTATAGAGTATAGAAATGCCCTCACTAAAGCTCGCTCAGCATATCTGGCCTCGCTGATCTCCCATAATAAAAATAATCTGAGAGCACTGTTTAGTGTGTTTTCTAGAATTACAAAAAATCAAGCAGGTTCTGAACAACTAATTCCAGCAACTCTCACCAGTAAAGATTTTATGGACTTTTTTAATAATAAAATTGAGAATATTAGACAACAAACTCAAGCCACAGGATCAAATCCATCCTGGCTGCCACCCGATGTGAATGATATAAAACATAATATAACTGTAAAAGAAAGACTTGAAACCTTTTACCCACTCCCACAATTAGAACTAGAGAAGATTATCACCTCCGCAAACTGTACAACTTGCACACTTGATGCAATTCCCACAAAGTTGCTCAAAGAAGTACTACCAGCTATTATTGATCCTCTTTTAACTATAGTAAACTCATCCCTTAGTCTGGGCCATGTACCCAAAGCTTTTAAACTAGCAGTTATTAAACCTATGATCAAGAAACCAAATCTTGATGCTAATACACTGTCTAATTACAGGCCTATTTCTAATTTGCCATTTCTGTCCAAGATCTTAGAAAGAGCTGTGGCTCAACAAATTAGTTTATATCTACATAAGAATCATATATATGAAAAATTCCAATCTGGATTCAGGCAACATCATAGTACAGAGACAGCTCTAGTCAAGATAACAAATGATCTTCTGCTTGCCTCTGATCAAGGCCACGTATCCCTGTTGGTGCTTCTTGACCTAAGCGCAGCCTTCGATACAATAGACCACAATATTCTCATAGAAAGGTTAGAAAACATGGTTGGAATCACAGGGACAGCCCTATTATGGTTCAAATCTTACTTAACGGAACGTTATTAATTCGTAAAAGTAAACAATCTAAATTCAAATTATTCTAAAGTAAGATTTGGAATTCCACAAGGCTCTATTTTAGGACCATTATTATTTACATTATACATGTTACCGCTAGGCACAGTTATAAGAAACCATGACATTAACTTTCACTGTTACGCAGACGACACACAATTGTATATTTCAGCCAAGCCCGATGACAAACACAGATTAAAGAAAATAGAGGACTGTGTAAAAGACGTGAAAGGCTGGATGTTGCGTAACTTCCTCCTTCTAAACAGCAACAAAACAGAGGTCCTGCTTTTGGGTCCAAAAGTGGCAAGAAATAAATTATCAGATTTAATTTTAAATCTCGCTGATTTTCCAGTTAAACCTGGTTCAGCAGCAAAAAATCTTGGTGTCATAATTGACCCGGATTTATCATTTGATCAACACATAGGTAGTATCACTAGGACAGCTTTTTTACATCTTCGCAATATTGCTAAGATTAGAAATGCCTTATCTCCTCAGGACGCAGAAACATTAGTACATGCCTTTATTACTTCAAGGCTTGACTACTGTAACGCACTACTGTCAGGATGCACCAGCAGCAATTTAAGAAAACTTCAACTAGTTCAAAATGCTGCAGCTAGGGTCCTCACTAAAACTAGAAAATTTGAACATATCAGCCCAGTTTTATCATCGCCTGTTAAATTCCGCATTGACTACAAAATGTTGTTATTAACATATAAAGCTCTACATGGGCTTGCTCCTGAATATCTTCAAGATACAATTTCCTATTATGAGCCTCCACGTTCACTCAGATCACAGAATATTGGATTTTTAATTGTTCCCAGAATTCAGAAGGCCTCAGCTGGGGGAAGAGCCTTTTCTTACAAAGCCCCCAGACTCTGGAATGATCTTCCAGAAAATGTTCGGGACTCAGACACAGTCGCAATCTTCAAATCTAGGCTAAAAACTCATTTGTTTAGTTTATCTTTTGGTAGCTAATGCTCCCCCATAGATAAAGGCGGCAGATCCGGGGGGTCCATGGACACAGGGAATTATAGTAAACTGAGACGCTAGTGCTGTCGTCCCGCCGCTTCTCGCGATCACTCAGGTTTGTTGACGGTGGAGCGGAGGGATGCCAGTGTTTCAGGATGCTCCCGTGTCTGTGTGTCCTCCTGGTTCTCTCCTTTCAGTTAAAGCTGTCATAGTCAGATCTGCCGGAGTCATTAGCCACACTCTGGAAATTCTCATATTTTCTACTTTACAAACACAAAACAGTTCAAAACTAATTCCATCACTTTACATCTTTCCGAGTAAACAACTGCCCACCTGTCTGTCTGGACACTGATGGATGACTGTCGAGATCCTCCTCCACGCTTCAGACCAGCTGCCCATGCTCCAGCAACCACCAAGTGCCTTGAAGCTGTCCCTACACTGAAGTTCTCATGGACTACTAACTATCATCACCAGTAGATTGACCAGAGGAGGATGGGTCACCCCTTGTGAGCCTTGGTTCCTCACAAGGTTTCTTCCTCAGCTGGGGGAGTTTTTCCTTGCCACTGTCGCCCCTGGCTTGCTCACTTGAGGGTTTTACATTTGTTTTTACATTTCATGTCAAATCTTTGTCTTACTGGAATTCTGTGAAGCTGCTTTGTGACAACATCAGTTGTGAAAAGCGCTATATAAATAAATTTGATTTGATTTGATTTGATAAGGGTTACAGACAATGAATGAATGAAAAACCGATTACAACCGATTAATTCAACAATACACTTATAGTGATTCGGAGCCCAACCAGAGCCACAGCATAGTATTCCTAGCACTGTGAGAGGATATGGGTCAGTTTTGGTCCAGCTGCAGAGTCCTGAGAGAGAGAGAGAGAGAGAGAGAGAGAGAGAGAGAGAGAGAGAGAGTGACAGAGAATAGTATTCAGCTGTTTTGAGCCTCGATCTCTCTTGCTCCATATTAAAGTGGATTTATGGGTTCTTGTTGAAACTGAACCAAACCATTTGTCTTCCAGTTTAGTTTAATCTGCACTTTATCCCCCGCAGATTCACACAGGAAAAAGACTGTATTAATGACCCTCTCTCTCTCTCTCTCTCTCTCTCTCTCAGTCTCTTTTTAACTCTTCCTGAATAGTTTCTCAAATCGATGTGAACACTTACATCACTGCATCCCTGCATTTTACACTGTCAAACACCAAGATCAATCGGGCATTTGCTTGTGAATTCCAAGATTCAGAATAGTTCCACTTTACTGAAACTTTCTTTCCATGAAATTGTATTATTGGCTCATCTTTGAATATTTTCTCTTGATCTATTCTCTCTCTTTCTTTAGAACAAAGCAAAATGCCTTAAGCTGCTGTGTGTGTGTATATATATGTGTGTTTTTGAGAGAGAGAGAGAGAGAGAGAGAGAGAGAGAGATATCCTCTGTGTCCCAGTGCTTCTAGAACAAAGGACAGAACATATGCACTTTCTTTTCGCATTAGTACTATACCCCACACAGAACCCGTGTGAGAACAGACATTTACCCATTGGCTGTGGTCCACTTTAGCTCTTAAAAACAACACATGATCACAATATCATTAATTATTATCACCTTATTCTTTACAGTACCATCATGCACACAAATGCTCTTTATTCTCTCTCTCTCTTTCTCTGTGTGTGTGTGTGTGTGTGTGTGTGTGTGTGTGTGCAAATGATGGAGGTTTATGGTGAAGACCTTACACACACAGAGTGTGCTGCAGGGCACGGAGAATTAAAGAGGGAAAAACCCTTACCTTTCATATTTCTCTTGGAATACAGAGTATACACACACGCGCACACACACATTCACACACACACACACACACACACCCACATACACACACACACACACACACAAACACACAGTTCCCCAGAGACAGCTGGTGAGGGTCTAATAAAGGCACCCAGCTGAGGCTGTAACAGAGGGAGAGAGGGAGATGATGATGATGATGAAGAAATAAAGAAAATGAAGAGCAGGGAAGAGAGAGAGAGAGAGAGAGAGAGAGAGAGAGGATGAGAGAGAGAGAATGAGTGTGTGTGAGAGAGAGAGGAGGGAAGAGAGGGAGTATCCCACTGAGTCTCTAGCATCTTGTTCTTTACCTTTCACTTTCAGTCTGACCTGCAGATCTCAGCCGTGAGATTAAAAGAAAGAGGTCGCTCTCTTTATTCATCTTCTTCTTTTTTTTCTTGTGCACTGTTAGTGTTCATGCAGCTGCTTCGGTTTAAATCTGAAGCTCAGGAGTGTGTCCCTCTCTTTACTTCAGAACACCACCCTCAGCAGTTCAGTCCGTACCCTTCTCTGTCCAGGTGTGTCTGGTCTGCATGACTACATCTGCAAGCTATAATAAACGCCTTTAATTAAATACGTAATTAACATATTCTAATTGTGCCGCAAATGATTCTGACAGAGATCGTTGTGCATAGCTAATGATATGCTAATGACATCAGTTCCTCTTCCCTGCCCAACACGACCCTACAGTGATTGAGTTTTACACTGCAGCCCTGTGTCACACACACACACACACAGAGAGAGAGAGAGAGAGAGAGAGAGAGAGAAAGAGAGAGTCAGACATAATTCTGTTGAACTTAAACAAACACATGTAATTTGCTCCCAGATTTTATTTGCAGCCATGAGGTTGTTCTCTGGTGGTCTATGAGGGTGGTTGAGGCCTAAACCTCACTCGGTGTGTGTGTGTGTGTGTGTGTGTGTGTGTGTAGGATGGGGACCTCAGCAACATCAGGAGAATGATAAAGCACAGCTGGATCATTTCCTCTCTCTCTCTCTCTCTCTCTCTCTCTCTCTCTCTCTCGCTCTTGCCCTCTCTCCTTCACACACACACACACACACATTCACACGCACACACACACTCAGCAGCCTCATCAGCACATACTCCTCTAGGTGGATTTAAAGCTTTAATCAACATGTTAAAATGTGAACTTCTTCTATGGGTCAAACATTTCTTAATTCATCATCTAGAGACTTTATTGGTTTACTGTTCTGTACAATAATATTTTTATATTTATCAATTTCCTTATGCAGATACTTAAATAATTACATTTAAAATATTTACAGGAGGCACAGACCCTATAGCTTTACATATGATACACATAACTAATATACCTTTAAATACCTTGTACACCAATCAGCCATAACACTAAAATGACCTTGTTTCAACGTTCATTGCCCATGTGATCATCTCCACACACCACACAGGAGCAGTTTGTAGTTCTAAATTACAGACTGTAGTCCACCTGTTGCTCTGCATACTTTGATAGCCCTCTTCCCCGTGTTCCTCAGCGCTCAGGACCCCCACAGAGCAGGTGTGATGTGGTGGTGGATCATTCTTAGCGCTGCAGTGACACTGACGTGGTGGTGGTGTGTTAGTGTGTGTTGTGCTGGTGCGTGTGGATCAGACACAGCAGTGCTGCTGGAGTTTTTAAACCCTGTGTCCACTCACTGTCCACTCTGTGAGACACTCCTCCCTCGTTGGTCCACCTTGTAGATGTAAAGTCAGAGACAGTAGCTCATCTGTCGCTGCACAGTGTGTGTCGCTCGTCCTCTAGTCCTTCATCAGTGACACAGGACGCTGTCGGCTGGATGTTTTTGGTCGGTGGACTGTTCTCAGTCCAGCAGTGACACTGAGGGGTTTAAAAACTCCAGCAGCACTGCTGTGTCTGATCCAATGGTAACAGAGCAGGACACTACCACCAAGTGTCACCACAGGGGTTCAGGGGTTCTCACCATCAAAGTACTGAGCTGAGCTAATAAAATGTGCAGAACAACAAACAGACTTTGGTTTTAATAAGTCATTTATGCTGAATATGAGAATATTGACTGCAGGCTTTTATATGACTTTTAACTCCATTTTTCTATATAGTATTTGCACCACATGGATAAAATTGTGTGTAAATTTTGTGGCATGGATATATATATATATTTTGGTCAGCCCTGGCAAGCCGAACATTTGTGTTGTCCTTCAGGGGTGACCTTTCCCTGTTGGGCTTTTATTCGGTTCGTGTCCACTTGGAGAGTGTGTGTGTGACAGTATAAATAGCACTGTCCGTCTGAGGGATGTTTTCCAGCAGAAATGTGTCACACTCTGGCCATATTTCTCTCGCTGAAGAATCTGCCTGATACACCACTGACCTCTGGAACTCACCACAGCTCCAAATAAAGGCTTTTTTGTGTCTGAGTGAAGGTAGACACAGCTCCCAGAACACTGCCAAAGCATCATGCACACAAACCCACACACACACACACACACACACACACACACACAGGAGGATCATTCAGAGCACGGGCGGTCAGTTCATGAAAACACACACCTCACACTGGACTTAATACTTTTTGGCAGGAATAACTCCCCCTCTTCTGAGATTTTACAGTACATGTTGGAACATTGCAGTGAGGATTTATTAGCATTGAGCCACATAAACTTTAATAAGAGAGAGCACAGTTCCACTGCTGGGTGGCTACATACTCCTCTGGTGAACTTGTACCTTAAAGACCATCATTAAAAACTAATATATATATATATTTAATAAATTTAAAATTTTACATTTTAAATTTTTTCAGTTGTTTGCTCTTAATGTAGAGACAAGCACCTCGTAATTTGGAGCAAGTAGATTGTAAATGTGACAGTGTGAGTCAAATAATACTGAAGATAAGATGTTTTTACAAATATATGTTACTAACTAGGCCTGTGAAGGACCCCCTCCAGGGTGTTTTCCCACATTGCGCCCAATGATTCCAGGTAGGCTCTGGACCCACCCTGCGACCCTGAACTGGATAAGGGTTAAAGATAATGAATGAATGAATGAATGAATGAATTAATTAATTAATATTACTAACTAAATTTAAAAATGACAGATAAATAAAAAAACATTTTTTTCTGATAATTATTCACTCTTGGCTCTCAATCCCAACCCAAAGTGTTCACCATCAATTCATTCATTCATTCATTCATTCATTCATTATCTGTAACCGCTTATCCAGTTCAGGGTCGCGGTGGGTCCAGAGCCTACCTGGAATCATTGGGTGCAAGGCAGGAACACACCCTGGAGGGGGCGCCAGTCCTTCACAGGGCAACACAGACACACACACACATTTACTCACACACTCACACCTACGGACACTTTTGAGTCGCCAATCCACCTACCAACATGTGTTTTTTGGACTGTGGGAGGAAACCGGAGCACCCGGAGGAAACCCACGCAGACACGGGGAGAACACACCAATTCCTCACAGACAGTCACCCGGAGTCACCATCAATTTATTGTCATTATCTCTGCTCCACAGAAACAGAAAGAGAGAGCGAGAGAGAGAGAGAGAGAACAAGAGACAGAGAGAGTGCGAGAGAGAGAGAGAGAGAGACAGAGAAAGAGAGGTATTTCAATTTTGTCGAATAGTTTCACACTGAAATGTGCAATTATTTGTCATTGTACAATGAAATGTGTCTTCCACATTTACCCCCTTTGTGGCCACGAAAACACACACACACACACCCAGAGCGGGGGCAGTCATCCCCAGTGAGCAGTTGTGGGTTCGGTGCCTTGCTCAAGGGCCCCTCAGCCGTGGATTGAGGGAGGAGGACAGTGTTGTTCCTTCACTCCCACAGCCCCCAGTTTTCCTGCCGCTCGTGGGAATCAAACCAAAGACCTTTCAGCCCTCAGCCCTCTGCTCTAACCATTAGGCCACGGCTGTCCAGTGCTCAGTCACAAAGATTATAAATCCCACTGCCACTGGGCTGTGTAGCAGTGACACTGTGTACTCTGGAGGGATTGGGCTAGTACCTTTAGGATGTTATAGAGCGGTGTTTATGATCCAGACCTAATCATCTAACATCAGTCCCTCACCTTACTAATGTTCCTGAGGCTGGATGCCACCAATTCCTCATAGAAATGTTTCACAGTCTAGTGAAAATCTCCCTCTGTGGACTAGCTATGGACTAGTTATATGTTTCTATGTTGTGAATTTTACAACAGGTAAGGTAAGGTAATTGAGCTCCTAAAGATTAGTCTACAGTGTGTGTGTTTGTGTTTGTGTGTGTGTATGTGTGTGTGTGTGTGTGTGGACCTTGTCTGGTCATGTGAAGGACAGCTAGATGGAAGGCAGGTTGTAAGTGTTTGTGTGTGGGAGGCAGGGGTTGATGATGTCACTTGGAGGTGATGTGTGCGGAGTGTATGTGTTAGACTGCTGTCTCACACCGTCTGATGGGTATGATTTATGAAGGGCCAGTTTGTGTGTGTGTCTGTGTGTGCGTGTGCGTGTAGTGCTCTCTAGATAGTGCTGTATATCTCTATTTATTCTGTAATGCCTTCTGACTGGGTCATGATGGAAATTTAAGATCAAAGTGCCTCTCAACACAAATACACTCCCAGCGTTGTGGTGTGGTGTGTTGTGTTGTAGTGTGGTGTGTTGTGGGTAATGTTTAGCAGGAAAGGAATGCGGGGAGTATTTCACTGTAATTTTGGAAAACAGCAATAAATCCACCCTCAACTTTCTCACAGAAACCTGTTACAAATTCAGTCAATAGGAGGAGAAGAAGGAGAGAGAGAGAGAGAGAGAGAGAGAGAGAGAGAGAATTTTACAGACGAATAAATGAGAGAAAGACCGAAAAATTTGATTCCCCTGAGTATTCTTTCTTATAATTTTTTAAATAATAAAAATAATTAAAACAATAATAATATTTTTTTGTCTGCAAACCCCATTCTCAGAAATTCACTGCAAGATGTAAAGGAGGAAACCCACGCAGAAAACACACCACACAGACACAGGAAGAACACACCACACTCCTCACAGACAGTCACCCGGAGGAAACCCGCGCAGACACAGGGAGAACACACCACACTCCTCACAGACAGTCACCCGGAGGAAACCCATGCAGACACAGAGAGAACACACCACACTCCTCACAGACAGTCACCCGGAGGAAACCCACGCAGACACAGAGAGAACACACCACACTCCTCACAGACAGTCACCCGGAGGAAACCCACGCAGACACAGGGAGAACACAACACACTCCTCACAGACAGTCACCCGGAGGAAACCCACGCAGACACAGGGAGAAAACATCACACTCCTCACAGACAGTCACCCGGAGGAAACCCACGCAGATACAGAGAGAACACACCACACTCCTCACATACAGTCACCCGGAGGAAACCCACGCAGACACAGAGAGAACACACCACACTCCTCACAGACAGTCACCCGGAGGAAACCCACGCAGACACAGGGAGAACACAACACACTCCTCACAGACAGTCACCCGGAGGAAACCCACGCAGACACAGGGAGAAAACACCACACTCCTCACAGACAGTCACCCGGAGGAAACCCATGCAGACACAGAGAGAACACACCACACTCCTCACAGACAGTCACCCGGAGGAAACCCACGCAGACACAGAGAGAACACACCACACTCCTCACAGACAGTCACCCGGAGGAAACCCACGCAGACACAGGGAGAACACAACACACTCCTCACAGACAGTCACCCGGAGGAAACCCACGCAGACACAGGGAGAAAACATCACACTCCTCACAGACAGTCACCCGGAGGAAACCCACGCAGACACAGGGAGAACACATCACACTCCTCACAGACAGTCACCCGGAGGAAACCCACGCAGACACATGGAGAACACACCACACTCCTCACAGACAGTCACCCGGAGGAAACCCACACAGACACAGGGAGAACACACCACACTCCTCACAGACAGTCACCCGGAGGAAACCCACGCAGACAGAGGGAGAACACACCACACTCCTCACAGACAGTCACCCGGAGGAAACCCACGCAGACACAGGGAGAACACACCACACTCCTCACAGACAGTCACCCGGAGGAAACCCACGCAGACACAGAGAGAACACACCACACTCCTCACAGACAGTCACCCGGAGGAAACCCACGCAGACACAGGGAGAACACATCACACTCCTCACAGACAGTCACCTGGAGGAAACCCACGCAGACACAGGGAGAACACATCACACTCCTCACAGACAGTCACAAAGAGGAAACCCATGCAGACACAGGGAGAACACACCACACTCCTCACAGACAGTCACCCGGAGAAAACCCACACAGACACAGGGAGAACACACCACACTCCTCACAGACAGTCACTCGGAGCGGGGCTCGAACCCACACCCTCCAGGTCCCTGGAGCTGTGACAGAGACACTACCTGCTGCTTCACTGTGACACACCTACATCTGCTTATGTATTTAGTAAAAGCATAAAATAAAAGCATTTTTTATATTGCTTGAAATTATTAAGGCCTTTAGAAGTCTTAATAATGTCTGACAATAGAACATTCATTTTAAGATTTTACATGAATAATTTATCACTCCTTCCTCATGGTCATTTGTTGAAGCTAAATGTTTCTCAGGTGAATCTGGTTAATGGAACTGCTCCTTCCTCACCCACTAATGGCTCCTGTGTCTGTTTGAACTTTAAGCAAGAAATATTGTTATTTTCTGGCTTTGGTTGAAAACTGAAGCCTAATTTGATTTTTCTCTTGGGGCAAAAGAAAAAGAAAAAAAAACAGCAGTTCTTTAAAGTTCCTCTGTTTGTAATTTGGTGTAAAGCAGCGGCTCTTTAGACTTCTCTCGGTTAAATTAAACGGAGCCCTTAAGGGCCTTGTTCAGTAATCTTTATTGATGTGTATTCTCTGGGGGAACAGAGGAAAAAATCACTTTTCAGCTTTCATTAATTACCCCCCACTCTGTGGCTTGCGAGGAAACTTTTCTCTGGAGGTATTTACACTCTGTTGTGTGTGTGTGTGTGTGTATGTGTGTGTGTGTGTGTGTGTGTGTGTGTGTGTGTGTGTGTGTGTGTGTGTGAGAGAGAGAGAGAGAGAGAGAGAGAGAGAGAGAGAGGGAGAGAGAGAAAGAGAGAGGACCTGAATGTTAATCTGAGAGGCTTCCAGGTGGGTCCATCAGGAAATAACATGGACTACAGCCTTTAAAAACTATTTTAGTGAATGAAGTGGTTTTATTTAAAAAATAAAAGACCAACTTAAGGATCAATGGCATATGTTTAATTGAATGGTAGTTTCCAATCAAATATTTCACCCGAGAGATTTACTGCAGCTTCTGTACGGTTAAAACTACACTAGTGTACTGGAGGTAGGGTCTTCAGCACACAAGGTGTGTTCTTCTGGTCTGATCCCACTGAAAAGCTGTCAAACAAATCACAATACAATGTGTTCTCCCTGTGTCCACTTGGGTTTCCTCCGGGTGACTGTCTGTGAGGAGTGTAGTGTGTTCCCCCTGTGTCTGTGTGGGTTTCCTCCGGGTGACTGTCTGTGAGGAGTGTGGTGTGTTCTCCCTGTGTCTGTGTGGGTTTCCTCCAGGTGACTGTCTGTGAGGAGTGTGGTGTGTTCTCCCTGTGTCTGTGTGGGTTTCCTCCGGGTGACTGTCTGTGAGGAGTGTGGTGTGTTCTCCCTGTGTCTGTGTGGGTTTCCTCCGGGTGACTGTCTGTGAGGAGTGTGGTGTGTTCTCCCTGTGTCTGTGTGGTGTGTTTCCTCCAGGTGACTGTCTGTGAGGAGTGTGGTGTGTTCTCCCTGTTTCCGCGTGGGTTTCCTCCGGGTGACTGTCTGTGAGGAGTGTGGTGTGTTCTCCCTGTGTCTGCGTGAGTTTCCTCCGGGTGACTGTCTGTGAGGACTGTGGTGTGTTCTCCCTGTGTCTGCGTGGGTGTCCTCCGGGTGTTCCGGGGAGCTCCGGGGAGCTCCCATGCTCCAAAAACACACGTTGGTAGGTGGATTGGAGACTCAAAAGTGTCCGTAGGTGTGAATGTGTGCGTGACTGTGAGTGTGTGTGTCGCCCTGCGAAGGACTGAAGGACATACACAGAAGTTACACCGTGGGCTCCAGTTGTTATTGTCTTGTTGCTTGTTGTTTATTAATCCTAGTACAATTAGGAGCTGCTCAGTAGTAAATACTGATTCTTATTGCTGTGAAAATACTCTCTAAGACATGTAAGTACAAGAAAAATACACTGTAAATACAGGGTATATTATAAAGTGTTACCGAAGCTTAACTCTGCTCTTTTCTCCTCTGTCCTGAGAGCGATAGTGGGATGCTGCAGGAGGAGGAGGGCAGGGGGATTGTGGGTAATTACTGTGTCCACTAATAGCAGCTCCAGTAAAGCAGGCCGATGCGTCTCATGATGAGAACATGCATCAGATGGCGCAGTGGAGAGTAAAATGAGGCGGGAGCCGCACAGGAGACCATTAATCAGCGCTGAGGAGCGGAGGTGTAATTAGAAGAGGAAATTCAGGGGAAAATCCAGGAGAAAAGAAAGAGAGAAAGGAAAGAGAGAAAAGAGAACAGACGCTTCGTTTCACACTCGAACTGCTCTCCTTCATCTTGTACAAACACACAAAAATATACATACTGTCCCAGCACACACACACACACACACACACACACACACACACACACACACACACACACACACACACAGGGCACATAGAGCACATACTAACACAAACACTCTCTCACACACGACCACATATACTCACTGTCTTAGTACACACACAAAATAACACAAAAAGCTTTCTCACACACACTCGCAGTGGGCTGGTCTGGATTAGTGTGGAGGAAGTTCGCTTATATAGGCCTGAGACCGATTGCTGTGTTTATCTCTCATTTATTTATTTATTTAGTCATTAACGTCCAAACTTCCAGCTGCTGTCTCTGGACGCTGAACAGAAACACGCTGTTAATAAACACCCACCGTTAGCTCTAGCCTTTTAACCCTTACACCTCCAAATATTTCGGCTGTTTTCCTTCACAGTTCAGCTGTAATCGCAGCACTGTGCAATTACAGACACACCCTGAAACAGCCGTCCGATAGTTTGAAGCCAGTTATCATAATAAATAACATATCACCAGATAAATGTACACTTACATCCTTTAAACTGCGCCCAAAAAAAGACTTATTTAGGGTTCAACTGACCGTTTTTAATAAACAAACCTTGATTGAAAAGAGTTTGGATGATGTGTGAACTGCAAATAAAAGCAGAAACAGACAACAATATTAAGAAGATGGGTTTTATATCACGGCTGATTGGAAAATACGCAAAACAAGACTTTACAGGTGAACCTCAAACCAGGATAAAGTCAAGAGGGAGTGTCCTCTTCAATTTACAGCAATGGATTGAAAATTAGAACCTGCAGAGTTCACAAAATTATTCCACATTTTAATGAGCCGAATGAGAAATTATCGTCGCTGTCCAATTAAAAACATGTGTCTCTGTGTTTGTGGATGTTTAGTTACTGCATCATTTGAACACAGCAGCTGTCCTTCACACTGTGTGGATATTTCATGACAAATGACCAATAGAAACGCTCCAAAATAACTCTGAATAAAATCTTTCCACTGAAAGTTAAGGTTTTTGTGTTCCTCCTGTAAAATACTGTTTTGGGAGATACATGTTCTTAACTGAAGAGTGATGATATATTTACAACACTGTATGAAATGACTGTACGTCTCTAACACCAGGAAACCTGTCCTGCACAGAGTACGACGTTAATCTATTGTCTAATGTCTGTGGAGCTCCTATTCTCAGGTGAGTAGTGAGTAATGCTGATGATGTAATTAGTCTCGATTACGTTACTCCAGATTTTGGAGAGAACGAGGGCCATTCGGATGTTTAGATCTTACAGAACATTCAGTGCCAAATTCCATGTCTCTCACTAATATGTTTATCTCATAACATGTGTTTACTGGTTTATTTTATTTACCTGTTTATTTGTTTATGAAATGAGAATCCAGACCTGATCCTTTGTGGATAAACAACACAGAGATGCTGTGATCTACTCCACAAAATGTTTTTTTCATCTGCTTTTTCTATTATTTCTTTCTCTCTCTCTTCTTTATGTCTGTTACTCTCTCTCTCTCTCTCACACACACACACACACACACTTTCTGCTCGTTCTTTTCTAAAGCTCTTATCTATTTATAGACTTTGATTCTGTAAAGCTCTGAGATGTCCCTCCGGCTCACTTCAGAAAAAGCTCTGTGAGAGGAGAGAGAGAGAGAGAGAGAGAGAGAGAGAGAGAGAGAGAGAGAGAGAGAGAGAGAGAGAGAGAGAGATAGAACAGAGAGAGAGGTAGCAAGAGAAAGAGAGAGGGAGAACAGAGAACAGAGAGAGAGAGAGAGGGGGGGGGGGGGAGAACAGAGAACACAGAGAGAGAACAGAGAGAGAGAGAGAGAGAGAGAGAGAGAGCGAGAGAGAGAGAGAGAGGTAGCAAGAGAAAGAGAGAGGGAGAACAGAGGGAGAGAGAGAGAGAGAGAGAGAGAGAGAGAGAGAGGTAGCAAGAGAAAAAGAGAGGGAGAACAGAGAGAGAGAGGGGGAAAGAGCAAGGTAATTAGATCTGGAACCGAGGCGGATTAAGGCATGAATTTTAAGAAAAACACTTCAGTGAACAACAGAGCACGCTGGGACGAGTGTGTTTTATCTTGATGTGGATTTTATCTTTATTTACTTGTCCTCCTCCTCCTCCAGTTCAACAGAGGGACGCTCGGTATCTGTGTAAACTACATTTTACCCAAGCTACAGATGCTCAGTAACGTGCTGTCACTTTAAATGAGTTATTTCTCTCTCGCTGCCTGTTCAAAGACAAGAGAAATTGTGTTAAAAAGTACGGAATCTGAACTTCCATCCCACACTTGAGTTTATCGCTACATGCGGCCTAAAGCGTACTCCACTAAACAGGATTCCTCCATTTAACTAAATAACTTAAGCCCAAAGTCAAGCCTGTCCAACAGGAAAAGAGCTGACTGACGTTTCTATTGGACTAGTGTGCAACTCTGGACTCTGGACTTATGTTACTGGACTAACAGAGAAGTCCTTCTGTGTTGAACACCCCCATTGTTCGTTTAGCCGGATAATTTAATCCTCAAGCCAGAGTGTCCAGTAGGATCAGAGTCAAGGGACATTCCTATTGGACAGTCCTCAAGAGCAGACTTAAATACACAGCAAAACAACCTCCACCTGTTTGTGCTCATTCAGAAACTCTGTGTCTTTTAAGGCGAAACGGTAAATAAGAAGGTGACTGTACTTGTTTGTGGTTGAAGTTTAACTTGTTCTGTAAGTTTTAATTCACTGTATGACTGAGCTGAGAATCTGTTTAGGTTTGTAGTACTTTCAGTTTGTGTTTACTGTTATAGAAAGTCAATTGTCTCTTGAATTTGCAATCAGCTCCACCTTAAATAATGCACCTGAAACAGCAAAAATAAGTCAACATTGCTCACCTACACTTTCAGAAAAAGGGGTAGGACAGAGGTACATTACTAAAGATCACTAAAGCTACAAACTGTACCGCAGTGGTGTTAAAGTCAGTTGTGTTCCCTAAAGGTTCATTACGTTCTCTTCTCCAGAAGGAGAGGGGGATCTCTGTAATCTTTCATTATACAACTGTGGAGAATAAAAGAACACAATAAAAGTCCTGGAGAAGAAATTGGACATATGAAATCAACACAACTTTAAAATCTACAGTTAATATAGAGTAAGGTACAGTGCTGTTCCTTATTTAAAGATATTGTATATGTGCCCTTCAGGGTACCACCACAGTGACAGCTTTTTCAGAGAGTGTATGTAGCAGGAATAGAGCAGTGTCCTTTTGTAACCCTCTCCACCGCCCCAGTGCCTTAACATGTCATTTCTCTGCCACGCCTGAGCCAGTGATGGACAGAGAGAAAGCCTGAGAGAGTTCAGACAGAGACATTTAGTTTGTTTCCCATTAACAAACAAGGGCAGTGTACAAACACCACCCTTTTTCCAGTGCGCAGCCAAAATTTTATGAAAAGTGTATTGGATTAAAATCAATTTACTCATTACTCAATAATCCAGCTGGTGCCATCTGGGCAGTGTCCCAAGTGGCATACTTTGATACTAAAGTATGTCAAAATAGTAATTATGGGATGGTTATTGTTTCCAATTAATAATCAAAAATACTGTGATTATGAGGTTTTAAAATTTGCCTAAAGATTAGAGAAGTGGTCATTGTTCTGGATCGTATCTGGTTCTATCCTCTCGACTGGGAAAAAATTCTTATAATACACTCCCAGTTTAAACACGTGTGTGTGAACACTAGACACTGATTATTTCCTGTGATTCCAACATCATTTGAGACTTTAAGTTTCTAAAACCAAACCAAATATCAGTTTCTCCTTTGAACGAAGTGCAGTAAAAACAGCCAGATATTTGGTCTGTGTTTAATGTAGCTGTTAAAATCCTGTTGTACTTTGTCAGAGGTTCCCAAAGTGTGAGGTGTGCCTGAGGCAGCAGTCATAACTCAAATGTGCAGGAAAGTACTTTATCAGGATCTGGACTTGTGGCTGAGTCGAGGAAGCGAGACTCACCCTGAGTCAATGCTATCATTCAAGGCCAAATGTGGACCATAAGAGAACCGCAGATGTGCCACATTTGGGCCAAAGATCCATTGGTATCTGGGGAGTCTCCTGAATTGAACAGAAGCTGTAATGTAGCCTATTGACTTCAGTTACTGTGCTGGTTTGTGTGTAGGTTAACCTCCAAGCTGACACACACACACACACACACACACACACACACGCGCGCGCACACACACACACACACACTAACTCTCTCTGTTTCCGAGCTGCTGAACGTCTCCACTTGGCCGCTGGGTGTTTAGTGTCTGATGATTTGGCGTGTGCCTGCTCACTGTGAGAATAATCTACTGCGGCGCTTCTCCCCGACCTCATTCCTCCCCATGCACACACACACACACACACACACACACAGAGAAGCTTTAACCCCCTCACACAGGTTTGTGTCTAATGAGTGTCCACTGCTATCATTTAGCAGAATAGTTTCAGCACAGTTTCTACTGCACAACATTCCTTTACACACACACACACACACACACACACACACACACACACACACGGGTGTGTGTCTGGTGTGTGTGGTCACACATTCATCAGTGCTGTTACTTGCATGAGTCCAGTGATGAAATAACAGAAGAGAAGTGATCCTTCAAAACGAATACTACACAACCACAAAAAAAAAATTACAGAAATACTACACAAATATTATTCACATATTACACATTTATTAAACAAATATCTAAAATACATGAAGACTACACAAGTACTGTGCAAATACTACACAAATACAATACAAATACTACACCAACACTCCACTAATAATAAATAAATACTATACCAAAACCACTACTACGACTACCACATAAATACTACAAAAAACTAAATAAATACAACACAGTAGAAATATGACACAAATATTATATCAATAAAATGTAAGCACTACACTAACACTTTACAAATTCTATACAAATACAATACAAAAAATATACAATCACTATTCATTTAAATAAAAAATACTACACCGATACAATATAAACACTGTTTAAATAATATAATACAAATAATACGAAAATATAAATACTAAACAAATATAATACCAATACAATAAAATACTACATAAACTGCTGTTCCCTTTATGGACACTATATGAAAAGATTAAATGAAAGAGGATGCCCTGGAGCAGCTGCACAGGAGCCTGTTATTATACTTAAAGAGAAGAGAACAACAAATAACACAAAACCATACCCTTCACTTCAGAAGAATTGAACAAGTACAGCTTCAGGTGAAATGGTGGTGGTGTTGTTATTGTTTTAAGATTCATTTCAGAATTCAGAAGTGTCAAAAATCACTTTTAAATACATTTTAAATCAGTTAAATAATTTAAAAACAGATTACCACAGATTTTATCTATTAACTGAGACCTGACAAAAAGTGTTAGCTGTGTTTACACTGATCAGTAAAATCTACAGTGATAATTATCATTTATTTTATAAATTGTGTCTTAACATATCATAAACACCCACACACACACACACACACACACACACAATCTCAGTAAAGTGTTTCTTTTTTTCTGCTCCATCCACTCTGATATCTCTTTTGTTTTTGTTTTCTTTAAACACAAAAGTGACGGCCCCTCAGCTGAACCTCGGACGGCAGAGTGGACAACATGTCAACTTTCATATCATAACCATACAAACACGGCCTAAACAGAGGAGAGCAGACTTTAATAAATATGCCCTCAGTCCACTGCCTAACACACTAACACAACACAAATAAGTGTGTGTTCAGTGCATTGTGGGGACATTACACTTCCATGGAGACTTACTCTAACCTTAATCATAACCATAATCAGGTCCCCACAACATGAGTAAAACTCACACAGGAAAACTGTGAAAAACCTTAGCCTGTGTGTCTGCATCTCTCTCTCTCTCTCTCTCTCTCTCTCTCTCTCTCTCTCTCTCTCTCTCTCTCTCTCTCTCTCTCTCTCTCACTCTCTCTCTCACTCTCTCTCTCTGTGTGTGTGTGTGTGTGATGTTTTGAGAAGGATTTACACTAGATGCTGGAACATTGCTATAAAGATTTGATTGTATCAGGCCACATATACATCAGTGAAGTTAGGAACTGATGATGGGTGCTTAGTTTTGGATCACACACACCACTCCAACTCATCCCAAATGAACTGGATAGAGCTCCTTCACTCCAGAGAACACTGTTTCATAGCATCGCAGCCCAGTTCTACCCTTGTATCCCATACCTGGCATTGAGCTTGGTGAGCTTAGACAGTATTCATTGGTGGGATATTGTACTGTCTTCCATTAGTTGTGTAGCTCCAGCACCAAACTAAAGGAGAGAACTTGTGAATATGTCTCAGATAATCGACTGCATTTTGGGGAAAAGTGTAAGTTTCATTTTGTCCAAACTCTATCTTTATGGTGTTGTTACTGAGTGTGTTTTCCCTGAGTCTCTGCTGCTGAGCTGGAGGATCGAAGGAGTGTGGGAGTGAATATGTCTTTTTATTCTCTCTCTCTGTCTCCTGCGTTTCACACAGCCACATGATGCCATCTGCTTTACATTTGTTCAACAAAGATTGATTGTGTTGTAGAACACTAATCCAAAACACACACACACACACACACACACACACACACAAACACACACACACACACCTTGGCTTGTCATGTCAGTAGCGAGGGAGTGAGATACAATGATTTTTCTCACCGAGGAGGATTTGACGAGAGAAAGCTGGCACTGAGAGGTGAAGAACACCAATTACACAAAACAACAAAAACACACCCATCTAGAGTTATAATTATACACGATTAACTCAGCGTGTGTGAGAGAAAAGAGAGAGAACATCCAAAAGTTCTTAGACATTGATTTACAGATCATTTTAATGCTTTTTAAAGATGAAAGTGCAAGTTCAAAACTGTGGGAAAATCCACCACGATAAAAGTGGCAAACTGAGAGAAATTCATTATTTTGGGTATAACCAGAGACAAACAGCACCAAGACACATTCAGTTTTTGAAACTCACTTTAACTTTAGTTTTATCTGGGCCCACCAGCACCCTCTATACCCCTGGAGGAACATTATTAAGAATTCAAGAACGTTGTACCATGGTTTCCCCTCAAGGAGCCTCTTCAGGATTTGGATTTTGAGGCTAAAATTTTGGGAAACCTGGAAATCTTAGATGTAGCTCCACAAGAGGAAACCTTTCAAGAATTATTCATTTTTCCAATAAACCAAGAAAGGTTTATGCTGCTCTCCACTAGAGAAGCTTTTCAAAGAACTATTTGAATAGGTGGGTATTTGTGTTCAATGCTGGGTGCACAACATGATGAAATGAATGGAATACACCTCAAAAAGCAATGGATGCCTGGGCTACATCTGCAGTTCTCTTATGGCACACATTTGGCCTAGACTCAGGGTGAGTGACTCAGCCACAATTATATTGGTCAGACTTTGGTAGTGTTGTGGAGCAAACCTGGGCCCACACAACAAAGAGAGGAACACAAGTCAAACCCGGCCCATGAGAATTTACCCACATCCAGCCCACACAATATTTGCCAATGTAGTAACTGAGCCATAAGTGCCCAAAGTGGTTCTACAACATCTACAGTTGTGGGCAATCGCACTTCTCCCTGGGTGTTTACATTCCAAGCTTACAGTCTTTTAAGATGGAATGATGTGTTTGAAAAATTGACTGTTGTCTGTATGCAGCTGTAGTGTAACTTGCCTGTGTAAGTTTTCATTCACTGTTTGAATTCCCACAGAAACTCATTTGTAACTCGAGGTGTTTTGGAGCACTGTCCCTAATGCAGTTAGCCGTCTCCCGAGTTTGGAGACATTTCCACCTTTAGTGATCCAAAACAGCAAAAATATGTCAGTGTTACCCCCCTATGGACCAGGAATAGAGCAACATCCTCATATTGGTTAATGCTTTTCAGCGTTTGGAGTTTTCTCTGTGTGTTAAAGCTCACCCCTTCACCATCGCAAAGTGTAATGGTGGGGGGTGTTCTCTATGGGTAGAGTCGGACGAGAGGCCTGAGATGATGTAAGGTCGACTAGAAATAACACAGAGGGGTTCGATTTTTGGTTCCCTTCCACCTTTATTTACACACCAGACTTTACATTACTATTTACAATATATACACGCGCGCTCCATGAGAACAAAAAATTAACAAAACAAAACTCTCTATTAGCAGAGACAAAAAAATGACAACAAAGTCAATTGAGTCTTATTATATACACTTAGGTTACGTTCTCTCACTACGGTCTAGCAGAGTGTTCCTCTTTTACCCTTGTGTGGTATATATATAGGTAGCCCTGCCCCCTAGAATATACCATTCCCTAAAGAGGTTAAAGTTATTGTATCTTGGATACACAAGTTTCATAAACAATAAAAATAACAATGAACTAACAACTTTACCAAGATTCAATTACGGCCATGGCATGTTTTACATTTATTCATAATATCAATATTTATTAGTTAATATATTTTATTCTCCATTCTAGTTCTCCCTTCCCTCTGTGGAGAATGGATTCAACCAGGTAAGTAAAACTCAGCATCAAGAGATAGTATTCATTTCCCTCTCACATGACCCGTCTGCAGGTGAGTACAGGTAAGTATACATATAATGGTTTCTCTCGGTGATGTGTCACAGGTACTGTACATCATCACACTCTGTTTTCTAAAAATACTCCAGATTCCTCCGCCATGAGCAGAGAGAGAGAAAACCTAGCATATTGGATAGAGACAGATTGTTCATTGGGAGACTAGGGCTTCTAAAAACACATCAGACTGGTTTCCGTTGCAAACCGACTAGAGAACTGCAAATGGCAAAGAAACATCAGAATTTTATAAAAAGTGTTTTTTGATTATAACCATCTACTACCCATTTAAATCAAACAAGATACTGAACATATTTTTGCAACACTTACTAATTACTGAGCAGAAATTTGTGTGCAGTACATTGCACATTTATTTCTTCCAAAGTCACTTCTGATGGTCAGAGCAGGCAAACCAAGAGGGTCTGGGTGGAGCTTTACCAAGTTATGGCACAGTATTTGAGAATCTAGGCCAATTTTAACCAATCACTTTCATCAACACCTGTTAGCTGTAACCCATTACGTTCCTTCTGCCCTGAAGGCAGCACTGCCTCCTGAGCCATTTTGAATAGTGATTTCGCACACGTGCCTGATGGCTCTGGAAGGATCTGACCTCATGTGAGCTGAATGTAGGCGCACCCAGCTGCAATCCAACAGAACACAGCAGAGAATAATTGTAATAAACCTGTGCCACTTCAGAGCACGTTCATCACAAACCAAACACATCACGATTAGAAGAAAAGTATGAAATTGACTGGAAAATGAGTAGATCCCCTCTCTTCCTCTCACTTAAATTTTGTTCTTTTTCTGGAGGATAAAGGAAGGCTATATTTATCTAGAACATGGTTCTGTGTGCTCTGTCATTAAATAAAAATAAAATAAAAACTCAACATGAGATTAAAGCAAAAATATAAATGTAACAATACAACAGCAAGATACTTTCTACATTTTTACATTTTCAGAAACCTAACCCACTAGCTACTTAGAACTGCTACCATGTATATCACATAAACACACAAACGCACACACACACACACACACACACACACACACACACACATTTAGAGTGGAACATATGGGAAACCACATATGCACAGGTGCTTTCAGAGACCAAACCTTCTTGACCCTTTGACCTTGAGGCCAGAACCTTGCCAGTTCACCTGCCACTGCAGCACTCGGAGGTCAAAGTTCCCAAAACACACACCTCCATTGACCCCCAAGGACAAGTCCACACACATTCTGCCCCCATACCCTCAGCACACACACACATAAACACATACACACACACACATACTTTGACAACTTCCTCTTACTTGCTTGAGTTCCACATCCTTTCAGACCCTTAGCACTGATTTGTTCTAACGACCTAGTGTTCTTTAAGTGCTTCACATTTTAACAGAATTTACACAGTGTCTTTAAAGCCATCTGGGATTAAGTGGAAATCTAAGTGAACAGTAGAAGACAAGAGTATAAATGGAGAAGGCAGTGGAGGGGGTGGATTTGGAAGAATGTTAGTTAAGTGTAAAAGCCTAATTCAACATATTACTCATCCTGATACACACACACACACACACACACACACAAACACTGCAATATACACTTCAGATCCTGCGTGAACCAAGTGTGTAGTATTATCCACTGAAACATTCTGGGCCTGAGTTCACCATGCTCAATGCCAAGTGTAGGAGAGAGGTGTATAAAGCCCCCAAAACTGAGATATAGAACAATGGGTGCCATCCAGTACCTCTGAGATGAGTTGGAGTGCTGCCTGTGATCCACAACAAATGATACCCAACCTCACTAAAATGTTTAAAACTGAATACCATCAAATCCTCACAGCAGTGTTCCAAGATCAAGTATATAGCCTTTCTAGAAGAGTGAGGCCTATCCCAGCAGCGGACAGAGAGTAATTAACCAGTATCTGTAGTTTTGTTACTGTACTGTAATTTCTTACTGCATTAGTCTCATCAGGTTCATTTTAAATTATTTCACAACTGTTTCTTCACTGATTTTCTCAAAACCCCAGAAAAGGTCTGTTCTAATTATGTCCCTCTACACACTGTACCACCCAGTGACATCATGATATTAAATAAATAATGCAGGATATGTATTATCTATCTCTTTCTGACCAGGGATTTTCTATCTATTATACATTTTCGGTGTAATTTATTCATTACGGCAAAACGGAAATCAGTTCAACCCTCGGTTAAAAAAAGCAGCCGTCATTGCCTCTCCTTCTGTGTGTGTACCGGGTTTCTCTTACGTTGTAGGGACCAAAACCTGTTTACACATATCATTTGATTTGTCTTCTTTGTGGGGACTAAAGAAGGGGACCAACGTAAGTGATTACATTTTAAGGCGAAGACAAGTTTAAAGGTTAGTGTGGGAGTGAGGGTAAGGGTTAGGCCAGTAGTAGGACACTTGTGGTTAGGTTTTAGATAAGAGATTAATATAAGTCTATGTAATGTCTCCATAGTACGTAGAAGCAAATGAGTGCATTTTTCTGTATTTGTGTTTGTGCTTTACAGTTAGGGAAGTTAGAGCAGAAAAATTTACTACAAGGTGCAGAGAGCAGTTAAATGAAAAAGAAAGAGATTAACTTAATATTTACTGAAGCTGTTTTTACCAGGTAGTGTCTCTGTCACAGCTCCAGGTTGTGGGTTCGAGTCCCGCTCTGGGTGACTGTCTGTGAGGAGTGTGGTGTGTTCTCCTTGTGCCCGCCTGGGTTTCCTCCAGGTGACTGTCGGTGAGGAGTGTGGTGTGTTCTGTCTGTGTCTGCGTGGGTTTCCTCCGGGTGACTGTGAGGAGTGTGGTGTGTTCTCTCTGTGTCTGTGTGGGTTTCCTCCAGGTGACTGTCTGTGAGGAGTGTGGTGTGTTCTCTCTGTGTCTGTGTGGGTTTCCTCCGGGTGACTGTGAGGAGTGTGGTGTGTTCTCTCTGTGTCTGTGTGGGTTTCCTCCGGGTGACTGTCTGTGAGGAGTGTGGTGTGTTCTCTCTGTGTCTGCGTGGGTTTCCTCCGGGTGACTGTCGGTGAGGAGTGTGGTGTGTTCTGTCTGTGTCTGCGTGGGTTTCCTCTGGGTGACTGTCGGTGAGGAGTGTGGTGTGTTCTGTCTGTGTCTGCGTGGGTTTCCTCCAGGTGACTGTCTGTGAGGAGTGTGGTGTGTTCTCTCTGTGTCTGCGTGGGTTTCCTCCAGGTGACTGTCTGTGAGGACTGTGGTGTGTTCTCCCTGTGTCCGCGTGGGTTTCCTCCAGGTGACTGTCTGTGAGGAGTGTGGTGTGTTCTCCCTGTGTCTGCGTGGGTTTCCTCCGGGTGCTCCGGTTTCCTCCCACGCTCCAAAAACACACATTGGTAGGTGGATTGGAGACTCAAAAGTGTCCGTAGGTGTGAGTGTGTGAGTGAATGTGTGAGTGTGTGTCGGCCTGTGAAGGACTAGTGCCCCCTACAATGTGTGTTCCTGCCTCGCGCCCAGTAGGCTCCGTACCCACCGCCACCCTGAACTGGATAAGGGTTACAGACAATGAATTAATGAATGAATGTATGGACTTGACCAACACATCCAACACATCTAAGATGCCCAGGTGACCATGGTGTCACCAGACAGAGAGGTTATTCCAAAAAAATAAGAGGTGTCTGGTCGTGAGGCTATTTGTATCACAGTTTTGAAAGAGATGCTTTTACCTCATAACCTATAAATCTCTCCTAAATATCAGAGGATGGAGTCATCCGGTTAAAACACAGAAATAAAACACACCTCACATTCACCTCCTCACCTCCCATCTTTTCAGGAGAAAACAAGACATTACTGCACCTCCCCAGAGTCATATAAACATCATCAGGATCACAACAGCACCAAAAACAGGGCTGTGTGTGTGTGTGAGAGAGAGAGAGAGAGAGAGAGAGAGAGAGAGAGGAGAGAGAGAGAGAGAGAGAGAGAGAGAGAGAGAGAGAGAGAGAGAGAGAGAGAGAGAAATACTGGACCCATTCCAACTGAGAGAGAAAGAGTAATGGAGCTGTGGTGGGACTCTGCTCTTAATTACAGCTGGAAATGCAACACAAACAGAACCAGAGCATCATTAGTTTCCCAAACAAATGCCTCTGTCTCACCTCCGTCTAATAAAGAAAGAAGCTGCACACCTCGGGATAAGAGGAGGAAATAAAGTATGGGGAATAGCTACAGCTCACAGCAGACGAAGAGAGGATGAAGGTCAAAGAAGAGGAAGAGTGCAAAGGTCAGTATCTACAGCCTCTAGATACTCACCCCGTCTCTCCCTCAAACAAACTAAGAGCAGAAGGAAGAAACAGAGAGGAAGCAAGACTCAGGTATAAAACTCTCAAAGAGCTTGAAGAAAAGTACTGAGAGAAACTACAACTCAGAAACAAATTCTCTCTGGATCCAAGACTCAGAAGAAACTCTACTGTGACTCAAAAAAGTTACTAGGAGAAAGAATGAAAAAGAAAAAACTCTAAGGAAAAAAACTGGATCCAAAAACACTACAAAAATTAGGTGATGAATAAAACACAGAGAGGATGAAAAAGGAAGATGTCAGGGGTCAGGATCTAGAGCAAGAAATGTCTGTTTAATACAGAAGCTAAGAGACACCGAAAGAGAAAGAGACTGAAAATGAGACAGAAAAAGATTCAGAGAGAGAGAGAGAGAGAAAGAGAGAAAGAGAGAGAGAGTTGTCCTCTCCTCGTCCTTCCTGTCTCCTGCACTCGTTCATCGCTCATCTTGTCGTGTTGAACTCTAGCTGCTCCTTTTCTCCACTGAGCCATCTGTCTCATAACGTCTCACTTCTGTCACTAACAATGTGCTAATGAAATATTGATCTTCAGTTGTGTTCACACTGATGCTATTAGCCCTCGATTGGTAAATCGGATTCTTCTGCTGCGGACCCTTCTGGTGGATTCTTTCATTCTTTAAGAGTTCATATATGACAGAAAGCAATAATTTGGTATACACTTTTAGATCTCCTGCTGTGAGTAGTTATGGGACAGACCTCACAGGTGTTCCCCATACTGTGCATGTTTAGAAGCTCGGGGCTTTAGTCTTAGCATTGTTGGTTATTGTCAGTGTGAGGGAGGTTTTCATCCATTTGTGCTTGTTGTTGTAGTGGTGTTTTGTTTTTGTTTTTTTGTTATCTGCATACCTGTACTTACCTGTTTAATTTTTTACCTTTCTGTTCAGGGGGCATGATACACACTTTCTACAAGTTAAAGGGAACATCTCTGAGTGTGGGGAAACACAGCTCTCTATGGATGTTTACATTCAGAAGTTCTGTGTCATTTAAGGTGGAATGGTGTGTTTGATGGGGAAAAAAAAGTACTGTTTGTACATGTCTAAAATGTTGTAACTCGAGGTGTTTAGTTTTGTAGCATTGTGGCTAATGCAGTTAGCCTTCTCCCTAGTTTGGAGACCTTAAATGATCTGAAACAGCAAAAATAAGTCAGTGTTACCCTCCTATGGACCAGGAATAGAGCAACATCCTCATCTCGGTTGGTGCTTTTCAGCGTTTGGAGTCTCTCCGTTATCTAAAAACCTCCAGATGGTGTTTCTCTGTCGTGAGCAGAGAGAGAGAAAGCCTAGCACCGGACCCAGACATTTTGTTTTTTACCCATTTACAGACACTTGGGCTTTCGTAAACACATTAGAGCAGTTTCCAGAGCAAACCGACTGCAGAGCAGCACATGGAGAGGAGACACCCTCAGAGTTTTGTAAAAAATGTTTTTTGAATACAATCATGAACTACACCTTTAACAGAATTCCTGGAATCCTAACGAAACAAAATGCTTTTGGCAAAACACCACCAGGATCAAACAACACAGCTCCATATTCTCCTGTCTAAACAGGCCTGTTCAGAACGACCCGTTTCAGCGGCTGCCGCTTTAAATGAAAATGAGCCACAGCCCAAGTGTCCTTCAGTGAGGAAAAAGCCACTTTTGGTTCCTTAAAGAACCTTTTTTGCTGAATTTTTTAAATAGGTAAAGAACCATAGTGGATTTTTAAACCTTTAAAAGGTTCTTCATGTGCATTTCGTAAACAAAGATGGTTCTTCATGGAACCAAAATTGGTTCTTCTGTGGCATCGCTCAAAGGTCTATTTGTAGCACCTTTAGTTTTAAGAGTGTGTGTGTGGGTCGTGTTTCACAGTTTTTGGGTTGGAAGGTTCCAGATCCACAAGTTAATCCCAGAGGACATTTTAACTGCTCATTGATTGCTCTGTAAAGGCTCAGGAGACGTAGTGCTGATTCTCCTCAAACTTCTTAGGAGAAACAGAAAGAGACAAAAAGGAGAGCTGAGATGCAAACTAAAACTCCCAAAGGACACACGTGTGACATGACTGAGGTCTTCGCCTCAGGAGACACATTTAAGCAGCGGGAGACTTACGTTAAAGTCTCCTTTGTCTTTGCTTCTGATGTGTGTGGGAGAGAATAAAAGGTATTAAAGAGAACTCCTTTTTTTATTTTTATTTTCTCTGGGGTGTGCAAATACAAGGAAAAGGTGGTTTTCTTCATGTATCCCCTTTAAAAAAAAGACATTCACATCTGCATGCTGGGGCGGCACGGTGGCGCAGCAGGTAGTGTCGCAGTCACACAGCTCCAGGGGCCTGGAGGTTGTGGGTTCGATTCCCGCTCCGGGTGACTGTCTGTGAGGAGTTGGTGTGTTCTCCCCGTGTCCGCGTGGGTTTCCTCCGGGTGCTCCGGTTTCCTCCCACAGTCCAAAAACACACGTTGCAGGTGGATTGGCGACTCAAAAGTGTCCGTGAGTGTGTGAGTGAATGTGTGTGTGTCTGTGTTGCCCTGTGAAGGACTGGCGTCCCCTCCAGGGTGTATTCCCGCCTTGCGCCCGATGATTCCAGGTAGGCTCTGGACCACCCGCGACCCTAAATTGGATAAGCGGTTACAGATAATGGATGGATGGATCTGCATGCTGTCTCCTTGCCTCCACCAAACTAGAAATACATTCTACTGCAGTAAAAAGCACCACTCTCCTGATTAATGCCCTTCATTTCCGAAGGAGTATTGGACGAGCAGTTGTCCAGAGACTTAAGGAAATGAATGCAACATGAAAGAGAAGCTTCACTTCATCAAGAATGAGACACAGAGATTTGGGCAGAATTTTATTTTCCTAATATTTTCTTGATATTTATTTTTTTAACCCTGGATTGTGTTCTCCGTTTCTTTTTCTTTCAGATCAAGTGAAGGTCCATATGACACAGATTTGTAAAATGAGTCTCCCATTGCAGAAAATGTCTGTAGAGAGTCACAGCATTATGTTTGATGATCTCTGCTTCAAGGACTTCTGTCTCTTCAGAGAGAAAGAGAGAGAGAGAGAGAGAGAGAGAGAGAGAGAGAGAAGAAAAAGGGGAGTGATCTTTTCTTTTCACACCAGAGCCGAGCCATTATTTTCTTGTAATAATTATGTCTCACAAAGAGACATGAAGGGCTCAGCAGAAGTAAATGAAGCGGTTCTGTTCTCAGTCGAAGCTCAGTGATAACATTACGTCTCTGTGTTCTCTGGTGTTTGATAAAGAGTCATGGAGTGTTATCTATCTGGTAATTAAGCAAAGCTGGATATTTTGAATATTATCATTAATATCTCAGACTCTGAAATGTGAGACCCACCCCCTCCTCCCTCTCCCTCTCTCGCTCTCTCTCGCTCTTTCTCCCCCACTCTCTACGATTACACAGCTTCCATTCCCTCATTCTTTTGATCCTTTCACATGAAGTAATGTTCATGGACATATAAATTTACTCTGGTTTCTGCAAACACCACAAAAGAGCAGCTCATTTACATTTTCTCGCGGCCTTGCGGCGGTTCTGACAAGAATCTCCTGGGCGTTTGGAGCAGATGGTCTGGTTTAAGCCTGGTTTTAGTGACGGAGGCCTTGAGGACTCCGACCTATCCCAGAAGTCTGTTCTCTGTGACATTTTCTCTGAATGTGTTTGGGACTCCTTTCTTTACTCTGCTGTCCTTTGGGTTCTGTTTTGCTCTGGTTCTGGTTCTGTTTGTAATTAAACTCTGTCTTCTGTGTTTATCTGGGACCAGGAGGTGGACATGGATGGGGCCAAGAGGTGGAAAACTGAGATGAGTCGGTTCTTAATTGTTTGTCTGACACTTTCCCTAAAACACACACAGCAGATTGTTCAGAGGAGCAGCTCCCTGACGTGTGAGAGAACGGAACCGAGAGGAAACAAACATGAATAGGAAACAGCTTATTGGAAACTCTCTATGGGCAAGAGAAAAAACACTGAGACTAACCAAGACTCAAAATAAAACTCATGAAATGTATGAGGAGGAGGTGGAGAGGAATGAAGACAAGCAAGAGAACAAACCAATGCTCAAAAGGAAAAATTGAACATTTATAATGAGGAAATGATGATAAGTTACAATCCATCTAAGCCATCTAATAAGTATTTCCACCTTAAATAAACCAGTGGTCTTTTACGGTGTGCAACACACTGTAATCTGTGAGTATGAACCTTAAAAGCAATTTTACTGATTTACATTTAAATCCAATGCAGTTTTTGATAAAATTCATTTGCAAGCTCTCCAGTCTGTTTGCACACTGGCAAAAGGTCCAGTGTTTGTACGCAGCAGAGGCTCTGAAAATGGGAAATAAACTAAGTGGCTTGTTCCAAACTAGGTTAGATTTTCTCTATGTGCATTGTTGGTTGATTCAAGGGCCAGAAAAAGCATCTGAAGGCATTTGAAATGTGGAGAGACTTACAAATGTTGAACAGCATTAAAAGAGATGAGGATGCTGCTCTATTTCCTATTGTTTGCTTTGTAAGTGGGTAAAATTGACTTATTTTAGTTGGTCCAATGTATTACTTAAGGTGGAAATGAGTGTGACACTAACTATCCATAAAAGTAAATGCATAGCAAAAGTGCTACAAAAGACAAAAGCTCGAGTTACAAATTATTTTCTGTGATAATTCAAAAGTAAATAAACACCAACAGGGTACAGTCGCTTCTTACGCAAACACACCATTCCACCTTAAACATTGTGGAGCTTCTGAATGAAAACAAACCTGAGGGGGGAAGGGGGGTAGTCCTCCAGAATCGTCTACATTGCCTTTAAAAGTGTCCTGGTTGATCTTCCTTTAAGGGAAAACAGTGTGAAACAGTGTGAGATTAAAGTGAAACTTTAATCTCAAAGTGAGTGCAGTTTACAACAAACCTAATCAAAGGAATGCATTTCTCATTGATCATGTCACTTTTATAACATTACACACACACACACACACACGCACACACACACACACACACACACGCACACACACACACGCACACACACACACGCACACACTCATACAAGCAAACACAAACACACACACACACACCCGCACACACACACACACACACACACACACACACGCACACACTCATACAAGGACACACATATAAAAATAAGAAAAAGAAACCAAAGAAAAGTCAAGAAAAATGGAGAGAACTGTATGTTTGAGGATCAGTGTTTGAGAGAAATTAAGCGTAACAGGAATAAACCTGTGCTACATTAGATAAAGACATACACACACACACACACACTCAGAGATACGCACTCCTCTGTACCACACACACGTCCATCCATCACACAGAAGATTTACAGAGAGAGAGAGGAGAGAGTGAACGAATCACATTATCCCTGACAGCTGCTGAATACCATCAAGGCTATGGAGCTGCACAATTACACCCAGATGAGTGTGTGTATGTGTGTGTGTGTGTGTGTGTGTGTGTGTGTGAGTGTCCTCATGCCCCATGGATTGTTTCAGCTCACACCCCCAGATTTCTGCAGCTTGTCATTGAAGCAGGTTTGTCCTCCATTTCTCACTCATCCCTCCATCCCTCTATCCATATGTCAGCTCATCAGTTTGTCTCTGTGGAGGCTGGAGAGAGATAGAGTAGTCGAAACAGCTCTGATGGGCTTAGGCTAATGCTAATGCTAATGACCCAGAAACACACACGTAGAACACAAAAGCAAATGTCCATCACTTCGCAACATAATGCTTTACAACTGGAGAGTCAAGAAGAGCTTTAACACAATCATAGCAGCAGGGTCGAACCCACACCACCGCCCGAGAAACGTCTGGGTGGATCCGGGCTCTAGATCAGGGGGTTTTTGTCCTATTTGGGGTGTGAACATGGTCTTGGGGTGCTGGGTGGTGGACAGTTTGTTGTGAGAATAGTTTTTACAGTTTTAACATTCAGATGTAAACAGATGCACAGCCATCCCAGAGAATTAGTGAATGGAGGTGTTGTTTATGCCACAATGCACATGATTACTGAAGATGCACCAAAAAGAAAATCATCATTCACTAAACCCACTAGGTACATGTTTCTACATTAGCTTGAAAAAGAAGACACAGGGAAATGAAACAGGTTCCTGCTGCCACATGTACTCAGTATTACATTAATGCAGAGTCTTGTGTGTATCAATCTGTATCGGTTGTAATTTACAAACAGCTGGAAGGTAAAAGAACTCTTTTTATGCTCAAATTTGCTGGACAAACTTAAAACATGTATTTACCTTAAAATGCAATGATATACATTATAGGGACCAGGTGGTGAAGACAAGTCCCCACATTGTGAGTATGTAAACATGTTTTGATCCCCACAATGTATTATATTCCTGGCATACACACACACTCAGTCACAGACTCTCTCTCTCTCTCTCTCTCTCTCTCTTGCTTATGCTGATAACAGATCTGATGTCAGAATATTTTATGTGTGTGTGTGTGTGTGTGTGTGTGTGTGTATGTGTGTGTGTATGTGTACTGTCAGTAGCACATTGTTAGCAAACCCGCTAGCATCTCCAACGCAGTTTCACAGCTCCAAGCTTTAAGGTTATTTTCAGAGACTATTATTCTCAAGAAAAATACCAAACACACACACACACACACACACACACACACACACACACACACACACACACACACACACACACACACACACACTTTTAATGTCTAACACCCTTGAATCACTGCTGCTGAAAACAATTACACCAAGTTTTTTCTGTTTTGTTTTGTTGGATTTTTGGCTTAATCTTACATTCCCCACTTCACGTAGTTTCATTCCTGAGAGAGAGAGAGAGAGAGAGAGAGAGAGAGAGAGAGAGAGAGAGAGAGAGAGAGAGAGAGAGAGAGATACATGAATGTTTACATTTCAGAACATATTTCCATAGAATGGATATTTTAGAAATACACAAACTTCAACTCCCTCTCTCTCTCTCTCTCTCTCTCTCTGTGTCTTATACACACACACACACACACACTCCCCTGAGGCCATTTAAACAAGAAATATCTTGTTATACATAACATACACAGAGGCAAAAAATCAGTCTGATCAATGGTAATACACAGAAATAAAAAATAAATACACACTGTGTTCACTGCACAGGGAATTCTGGAGGTTTATTAACCCTTTATTCCATCCAGAGATTTGGGTTAATTCTGCCTGATTAATGTCATTATGTTTTACAGAAAATGTAGGAATAGGATCTTTCTTTCTCCTTTTCTTTTGCTATATGCCTTTTTTTTTATCTTTAAGTCATTTTGTTGGAAATAATAGTTATAATTAAATATGGTTAATGTGATTTCATGCTGTTTTACAAGTAACAGAGATTAACAGCGTGTTTTTATGTTTATATGTGGACAGATATATTTTTAAAGGTTGATTGCTTGGACTGTATTTTTCTTAAAGAATGAAAGGTGAGGTTAAGTGAGGACTGATTCTAAAGTGATTAAACTGTGTAATTAAAATCATTAAACACAGTGGTAAGCACTTCTCTGTCCCAAATTTTCTAAATGTGCTTATATTAACAAAATACAATAATTTGGTCAGTGACAAAACTTGAAATGTTTTCTTTGTGCTTTTTTCAGTAATATAAAGGTTCTCCATGAGTAACAAATAATTCATTCATTATCTGTAACCCTTATCAAGTTCAGGGCGGCGGTGGGTCCGGAGTCTACCCAGAATCACTGGGTGCAAATCAGGAACACATCCTGGAGGGGGCGCCTGTGACACACACTCACACATTCACTCACACACTCACACCTACGGACACTTTTGAGTCTCCAATCGACCTACCAAGGTGTGTTTTTGGAGTGTGGGAGGAAACCGGAGCACCCGGAGGAAACCCATGCAGACACAGGGAAAACACACCACACTCCTCACAGACATTGACCCGGAGGAAACCCATGCAGACACAGGGAGAACACACCAAACTTATTGCATTTTACAGCTTTGTAGTTATGGAGCAAAAATGACCAATTACTGTTTTAAATGTTTAAACACAGTTATTGTGATGGCTCCAACAGTGTGCAAGAACTGTAGTGTAATATCCATTAAGTATTTTAGCAATATAGTGTGTTTGTGTGTGTGTGTGTGTGTGTGTGTGAGAGAGAGAGAGAGAGAGAGAGAGAGAGAGAGAAAGAGAGAGAGAGATTACCTGCTTCTATTTCTCCAATACAAATTAAATCCTCACAAAATCAATACTTCCATTTAAAGGCTGTGCATTTTAACAAAAATGAAACTGTTCTGTCCGTCCTGCTGTGGACGCTCATAAATCACCGGACAACACAAAGCTGCAGTTACTTACATATGGAGGGGGTCAGGGGGGTATTAACTCTTTGTTACCTTTAAAGAAGCAGTTTAATTCTGCTGTTATTCTCTGCTCCTTCAGCTGTGTGACTTTCTTTTATAAAAGGAATAAATCCAATACTAACATTAATAAACATCTTAACATTAATATAAATGTAAAGGTGGTGGCGCAGTGCTGCAGCAGGTGGTGTCTCTGTCACAGCTCCAGGGACACGGAGGTTGTGGGTTCGAGTCCCGCTCCGGGTGACTGTCTGTGAGGAGTGTGGTGTGTTCTCCATGTGTCTGCGTGGGTTTCCTCCGGGTGACTGTCTGTGAAAAATGTGGTGTGTTCTCCCTGTGTCTGTGTGGGTTTTCTCCGGGAGGCTGTCTGTGAGGAGTGTGGTGTGTTCTCCCTGTGTCTGCGTGGGTTTCCTCTATGTGACTGTCTGTGAGGAGTGTGGTGTGTTCTCCCTGTGTCTGCGTGGATTTCCTCTATGTGACTGTCTGTGAGGAGTGTGGTGTGTTCTCTCTGTGTCTGCGTGGGTTTCCTCTATGTGACTGTCTGTGAGGAGTGTGGTGTGTTCTCCCTGTGTCTTGCTCACTTGCTCTAACCCCCCTTTTCTCACTTAAGCTGTACAGCCTCTTTTTATTCCTCTGTCTTGTTTTTCATTTTCTCTTTTTTTCTTAGTCTCCTTTGTCTTTTGTCATTCATTTTGTTCATCTTCAATCTCTCTCTCTCACTCTGTTTCTCTTCCTTTTATTCCCTTCTTCTTACTCCCTCTCCCTTGTTCTCTCTTTATATTTCTGTCCCCAGTCTCTCTTGCATTCTCTATTTTCTGTCTTTCTTTCTTTCATTGTGTCTGTAGTTTATGAAAAAGGAGCTTAGTATACACACATGCAAACACACACACACATATAACCACCAGACCTTCACCATAATCCCCCCCCCTGCACACACACAGAGCTGCTAAGTTGCTCAGACTCTGATGTAGGACAACGATATCAATTACAGTGTTAAGGGGGCCACTGTTGAATCCCTGGTTAAAGTGTGTTTTATGTTTTACTTGTGCATCAAACTCTTTAATGTCACAGCCCTTCAGAGACTGAGACAAAAGCAAAAGGAGATGTGTCACACACACACACACACACACACACATACCCACACCCATAAACACCTGTCACACACACAGCTCTGATCACACACTCTTCGGCCACCAGAGGCACTGTGGAGGGCTTTGGGCCTTGTGTGTGTTAAAGTTATGTTCTGGAGCTGTGATCCATCTCTGAGATAAAACTCCTCTTTTTTGACTCCTGTGATTCTGAGTAAAACAACAAACCCGACGCATCCCATCAATCAAAACCTCTGCCTGATCTTCAGAGAGTTAAAAGAGCTGTCGGCTCATTTCCTTAAAGGAGCTCGATCACAGGAAAACAATCGTTCACAAGTTTAGGGTTTAACAATGTTAAACTTTCAAATTTGTGCCACTCACACCTTCCTCACACACCACAGTGTTTATAACCTCATCAGAAACCTCTAAAACGAGTTGGGATACTCCAGGGAGGATGTCCATCAACCTAAAGCCTGTAGTCTGCACTGTGCTGGTGATCAGTGGGACCAGACCGTGTTCTTGGGTAGGGCTGGGCAATTAATCGAAAATTAATCAAAATCGACATTCAGAATCGACATGATCTTGTCTGTATCGATTATATCAATTGTTTTTATTCTGTTATGTCCCCACTGTGTGTTCATATACTGTCTCTTTAAAACCACGCTACCAAGCTGTAGTCATGTGATTCTGCCGCTATCTGCCACATGGAGGAGAACCTAAACACTGAGGCCGACCGAGCGACCTGAGCTCATACCAAAGAAAAACACAGCGTCTGTGGTGTGGCCGTGCTGTGTTTTGACTTTAATTAAGACAACATTGAACACAAAGACGTCAAATGTAAACGCTGAGAAAAAAACTGTTTCAGCCAAAGCACAATCACACACCAAATATAAACAGAGCTCAGAAAATAATAGAGTAACAAGCTCCCAGCGACATTAGAAAAACTATCCCAGCTTTAACACTGGAGCATATTTACAGCTCAAGCTTCATCACTGAACTGAGAGGGTCATAAATACTAACACTACATAATTGTTCATTAATTGTAATCGTGGTAAAATGTGCAATTTAATCGTGATATTGATTTGCGCTCATATCGCCTGCCACTATTCTTGGAGTGATGGAGTGTCATTCAAACATCATTTCATGACCTTACGCCTGACTGCCATCATAATCTTACAGCAATGTTCCAATATCTACATTGTCAGAATAAAGGTACAGTACAAGTACATTACTGTCACTAAACCCTGTAATGTATCTTTAAAGGTGCAGCAGTGGTGTTAAAGTCCAGTTGTGTTCCCTAAAGGTTCATTACATTCTCTTCTCCAGAAGGAAAGGGGGATCTCTGTAATCTTTCATTATACAACTGTGGAGAATAAAAGAACACAATAAAAGTCCTGGAGATGAAACAGAGTGAATGAACTCAACATGACTTTATGAATGACTTTAACTACAGTTAATATAGAGTAAGGTACAGTTTTGTTCCTAGTTAAAGGTACTGTATATGTGGCCTTCAGGGAGCTAAACTAGAGTCTGTTTCTGTAGTTAATAGGAACACACTCCTGACTGATACCTTTCATTCCAGAAGTGTAGGATGAGCAGGTGTCCACAGAATGTTCAGATCAACTTCAATCACTTCAGTCTTTATTCAGTTCTGTTTGAGTGGCAGCTGTAAATGTCAGTCAATGGGATTTAACTCAAAGAAATTAGGAAAATCAGGGGGTTTTATATGAAAAAATCCATTACACAGATCTGAGTGACAGCTATCACACACACACACACACACACAAAGACACAGATACACACACACACTCTCTCTCTGCATTACATTGCTGTGGAAGAGCAGCTGGTCGTACTTTGGCAATGCTCTTTCTCTCTCCCTCTGTCTATGTGTGTGTGTGTGTATGAGCTGAACGATGCTGTCGGCTCACTGTAGAGAAAGAGCAGGAGCTGTTAAAGCAGAAGTGACACACACCATATTTCAGACAGCTTACAGCAACTTAACACACACACACACACATGCACGCACACACCAGCTTCACTGTGAGGGACAGCTGCCACGCTGATTTCAAATGGTTGCCTGAGTGCATATGTTACTCTCTCTCTCTCTCTCTCTCTCTGTGTATGTGTGTGTGTTGGATGAACTACACTGTATATTGAGACTGTATGTTTATTTATAAAAGCTTCTCCTTTAACACATTAGCTTGGACAAGCTTCACCAAACACTGTTCAACTGAAGGAACTGCAGGCGGCACAGTGGAGCAGCAGGTAGTGTCTCTGTCACAGCTCCAGGGTCCTGGAGGTTGTGGGTTCGATTCCCGCTCCGGGTGACTGTCTGTGAGGGGTTTGGTGTGTTCTCCCTGTGTCTGCGTGGGTTTCCTCTGGGTGACTGTCTGTGAGGAGTTTGGTGTGTTCTCCCTGTGTCTGCATGGGTTTCCTCCGGGTGACTGTCTATGAGGAGTGTGGTGTGTTCTCCCTGTGTCTGCGTGGGTTTCCTCTGGGTGACTGTCTGTGAGGAGTGTGGTGTGTTCTCCCTGTGTCCGAGTGGGTTTCCTCCGAGTGACTGTCTATGAGGAGTGTGGTGTGTTCTCCCTGTGTCTGCATGGGTTTCCTCCGGGTGAATGTCTGTGAGGAGTGTTGTGTGTTCTCCCTGTGTCTGCGTGGGTTTCCTCTGGGTGACTGTCTGTGAGGAGTGTGGTGTGTTCTCCCTGTGTCTGTGTGGGTTTCCTCCGGGTGACCGTCTATGAGGAGTGTGGTGTGTTCTCCCTGTGCCTGTGTTGGTTTCCTCCGGGTGACTGTCTGTGAGGCGTGTGGTGTGTTCTCCCTGTGTCTGCGTGGGTTTCTTCTAGGTGCTCCGGTTTCCACCCATGCTCCAAAAACACGTTTGTAGGTGGATTGGAGACTCTAAAGTGTCCGTAGGTGTGAGTGTGTGAGTGAATGTGTGAGTGTGTGTCGCCCTGTGATTGACTGGCGCCCCCTCAAGGGTGTGTTCCTGCCTTGCACCCAGTGATTCTGGGTAGGCTCCAGATCCACCACTGCCCTGAACTGGATAAGGGTTACAGACAATGAATGAATGATTAATCATGACAGTCTCTCTGAGTAACAGTTCAGTTCCACACACTCTTCTTTATTAGAGCAGCACCAGCTCGTGGCTTGTCTTTAGGAATATTTCTCTGTTCTCAGATTTTCCGCTTGTCTTGGTCATTGTCTCTGGGTAAAGGTCATCTCTGGAGCTCTCTGGCTCATTTCAGTGCTGCATTATTCACCGTGGGCTTGAGATTAGTTTAACTCGGACACAGCCTCTGGGTCAGTTTATCTGAGACTGACTTTATCTGAGAGGCAAAGAGCTGAGGGACTTTTAAAGGGATACTCCATCATTTCTGCACAGAAATGTTAATCAAGACTGTGCTACACTAGTAAAACTAACTGTAAGCAGTGAAGGCTTTACAGTAGATGGTGGAATATTGTTGGATAATTAGCAAAGCTACTGATGCTGGATGATAATTTTTGGATCACAAATCTTCCCACAGGTATTGGATCTAGCTTGATCACTCCAGGGAACACAGTTCCACTGTTCCAGAGCCCAATGCTGGGGCTTCATTTCCTTATAGCTATAAGCAGTACAAGGTGAGGGCCTCTGTATTTTTTTTTATTATTATTATTATTTTATTTTCATTTTTACTTTTATAGATGTGAAGCACCTTATGGAACAGGTTTCTCACTCAGTCACACCTTCAGTAACATACTCACTCATGTTTAAGAACTGCAACACTAGGTGGTGCTATTAACTGCTTTGCGTCAAAGACAGATTGTGTCCTTGTTTTAAGTATGACTTACTTTAATAGACCATATCCTGGTTGGTCAGTAATAAAATAATTCACTAAAAGGCAAAAATGTCCACTCTGTGTGGTGTTAATTTAATTTTGAGCTCCTGCCCCTCGAGGCCAGAAGGACTTCTGCCAAAACCTCTGTATTAAATCAGAGCTGTGATTACGCTGGGAGGAGTGTCATTAACATTAACTCTAATCACTTCTTCACTCTTAATAAGTGTGAATTAGTGAAGAAAATATGAGCGATCAGTCGCCTGAATGCTGCACTAAAGTTGAGATGCTGACACTGCTCTAGCTGAAAGAGGATCATGCATTTAAATAATCAATTATAAAGAAATCATGAAACACACTAATCCACCTTAAAAGTCACTTAGCTTCCGAACATGAACAAACCACAGAGAACTGCTGTTTTCCCCTTAATCCTAGAGGTTCCTTTTAATGACATGTTATGCTCACTGGACATTATGTAGCTAAAATACAATGTCTTCTTCACTTCAAAAAGTTAGTGGGTTGTGGGAGTGTTCAAGAAAGATGAAAAAAAGGAGCTTGCTTGACTCAGATGCTCCTAGTTATGGATTCAAGCAGAGATTAGTAATATCAGATGAGGCCAAGGAGTCCTCTCTCTCACAGCCTCATTCTCCTACAAAGAACCACTGGGTAATGTCATGTTTGTAATCAGCAGAAATAAATCAGTAATAATCAGTCAGAAGACCAGGGTGTGTACAAAGCCTTCTTCTTTAGGTTTGTAAACAGAGTGAAAATGCTAGAAAAACAGTTACAAATGAGTTTCTGTGGGAATTCAAACAGTGAATAAAAACTTACAGACAATTTACACTTTAGACACCAACAAAAAACAGTTGTGAATTTCCCGTCAAACACTCCATTCCACCTTAAATAACATGGCGCTTCTGAGCGTAAACAAATCACTCCCCTTAAATTCGTTTGGAAAAACATCACAAACACATACAGGTGCAAAAAGGTGGACACAGTTATGTAGCGCAGTAACGTGGGACACTAATTGCTTTTTGCACTTTTAATAACAGATGAAAGCTGACTATTCACTCTGTCTATATCCCCCTTGACTCTCTGTGATGTTAGAGAAATAATGTGAAGAGCATTATTATTACAGCGCCCCCTGGAGGTCAGCCCTCTTGTGCTCAGGGTCATAACCTTTCAGTGGCATTTCACAGCTCTCGCAGCCCTTTGATTAGTGCAGTATTTACATATTCACACATTTACATATTCTCACATTTACATATTCCACTGCACATGGGGCTTCAGTGTGTCACACGCTTACAGTGTGTAAATATGTTTGGCATTTACTTGAATTTCAGAGTGATGCATGCACTCTCTCTCTCTCTCACACACACACACACAAACACACACACAACGTTTTGTTGATTTCCTGAGTGAAACAGTACTTTTAGTGCACATTGCTACTCTATAAGCTGTGGGATGTTGGGAAGCAGCTGCACATGAGCTTAAGTTCCACATGCCCAAGTCCAAGTATGGGCTAGAAGTGTATAAAGAGAAAGAACAGAGAGAAATCACCGATGTCAGTAAATAAATGGACATGTAATATGTTGCTGCAGTTTGATGCTGATAATAGACAGCAAAGGGCTAAACCAAGAAACAGTACAAAGTCAGGCCCAAACATAAAGAGCAGTGCAAGAGAATCAAAAAGGCAAATCCGAAAGGATAAACAGGCAAAATATCAAACACAGGAATAGATTTAAAAAAAATAATAATCATTTAACCACAGAGAGAATGTTTTTTAGAAATTGATGATGATGAGTCTTAGCTCTGAGCTTATTCTTTACCTCCACATTTTCAGTAAGTTCTGACACTTTCAGGATTAGACAAAAAAGAGGTCATTGGCTTCCTTTTTATCTGTGTTTCAAATGAGTATTAATCACTTTTAAAGTGTTTACATCCTAATTAATAACTGGGTAATAAACAGATTTTTAAAACATTTATAAGGGTAGTCATTTTAATAAATAGTAGTGGTACCATTTAACTTGTGTTTACGTCAGAAAATCAATAAAATGTCACTAGCCTAGGTCTGTCCCATATTTAACTGCTGTAGACCTTATCCAGTTCAGGGTCACAGTAGTTCCATCTACAGCAAAAATAAATCAGTATTACCTTCCTATGGAGCTGGAATAGAGCCACATCCTCATCTCAATTTGTACTTTTTTACCCATTTACAGACACTGGGGCTTGGTAAAAATATTACACCGGTATCAAGCACGCAAACAAACTGGAGATCAGCAAATAGCAAGAAAACATCCTCAGAATTCGATTGCAATTATGAACATGGTCTTTAATACTGTGCATTCACACACTCTGACTTTTTTGTGCACATATATCAGTGCGTGAATTTGTTCAGGACTGTTTTTTCAAACATAACCCGCTTATATAAAGCCAGAAAAGGAAGTGACGTATTGTCCCAAGTACTTGGAAAAAACTGGTGAGTGAAATGCCTGCACACACTGTTGTTCTGGCCATCTTGAAGCGATAGATGAATACATGAATATTAGCATAATAAGACTGTCCAATCAAATGACTCTGGGAGTGGGAATCATCCTTTCATCCAGTGTTTTTGATGAACCCATTTGATCTAAACAAGCTGATCTTGATTTCATCTGACCACTGAATGTATAATATTCCTCTGCTTTGGGTTTTACTCCAGTGTGTACTTTCCGGTGTGTATTAAGACTCACAGCAGAGTTCTAAAAGCAGCACACACTCAGGATGCACGCAGGTGAGTTATAGCAAACACCCTACTGTCCCTCTGTGTGCGCAAGTGTGTGTGTGTGTGTGTGTGATGTGAGATGCTCCAGACGGCTTGACAGTCACGACTCTAAATCAGCCTCACACATACATACACACAGCTCACACTCATAAATCCCCCCACTATCCACCCTGTCCATCACATTCCATAATCCCCCTCCCAGCCTCTACACACCCCTGAAAAGGCACACTGTAAAAGCCATACACTGTATGTCCAAAGGTTCATAGAAAACCCCTTATAACGAGTGTGTTCTGTTACTTTAGGGTGAGCACAATTATTCGATTGTGTAATCCCAGCTCTGGAGCAGCTAGATATGAGAAAAGGTCACCCATGCCAAGTGTGTGGTATGGGGGTATAAGCCCCCAGCACTAGGCTGTAGAGCAGGGGAACTGCGCTCTCTGGAGCTCATTCTAATACATGTGGGACGATGGGAAGTGGTGGTTTTTGTCCAGGACAAATATGTGACAAATTTTTATGTAGTTGTATGCCATCAAATCCTTGCAGCAATGTTCCAACATCAGTAACTCACCCCTAACTCTTTCCACAAGGGGTGAATATTAAAGTATATGTATATTTACAACCCCCACACTCTTCTCTCTCTCTCTCTCTCTCTCTCTCTCTCTCTCTCTCTCTCTCTCTCCCTCCATTCCTCCTCATTGTCTCACTTATAATGGGATTACCAGGCAGAAACGTGAAGGCGCTAATGAGGTGACTGATTAGCATAATATATGCAAATGAGCCGGTTCATGGGGGCGAGGCCTGCCAGACACATTCACACAAACACACACTGACGTCTCAGGCACGAACACACACACACACACACACACACACACACACAAGCATAGCACACTTTAGGCCTACAGGAGAAATCAATTAAAGGAGTGTGATCAGATATGAAACACAGACATACACACACACACACATACACACATACACAGAGAGAGAGAGAGAGAGAGAGAGAGAGAGAGAGAGAGAGAGAGAGAGAGAGAGAGAGCTTCACTTACGGTTTGTGGCTGTTCTTGCTCAGTGGACGTGACAAATGTAAAACCGCAGCTCGCTCGCCCAATCTGTGTCTTTCTCTCTGTCAGATCGGTATGGATACACCACAAACAAACAAACACACACACACACACATATACACATTCGAGTGGTAACAAACCCCCCGCTCCTGACAGCGCCGTGTCCGAACCGTAGCAGATCAAAGGGCCGCATGCAGATTGTTTTTAAATTATGCGTGGCTTGTCAGGTTGTAGCATATGTGTATGTGTGTGTGTGTGTATATATGTGTGTGTGTGTGTGTTGTGACGTTCTGACCGTGACATGTGTCAGCGCGCCACACACTCTGGGCTCAATGCTAATGATGTGCGTCCGGCCGCCGCCTCGCCTCCATCAACGTGTGTATGTGTGTCTGTGGATGGACAGCACTGTCTGAGGAATAACACACACACACACACACACACACACAGATGCGGGGTGACATACTGCCTCACGCATTCTTTATTTTACAGTCACTCCAAACACAAACACACACACACAAACACACACACACACACAGAGTCAATTCATCTTGGAGTAATTGCCCTATGCTCCACCTATAAACCCCTAATTTCAACTCATCCCAAAGGAATTGGATTAAGCTTCATTACCCCAGAGAACACAGTTCCCCTGTTCCACTGGACAGTGCTTGAGTATTTTATACTCCTCTGGCAGACTCTTGGCATTGAGCAGGGTGACTACAGGCTCATGTGCAGTTGTTTCACAGCGACCCATTTTGTTCAGTGGTCTCTATAAATTATACACATTTAAAGTTGCTGAACTCATTATAAAGTGGCTACATAATGTAAGATTTACTTTTATGCAAGTCTCAGCTGATGTGTTGAAATGTGTGTGTGTGCCTGCGTAAGAGACTATAGTCTTGACACTGATCACTTCCACTAGATGTAGCTTTAATGTACCTTCAGTTATTGAGATGTCACTCACACACAGAGTTTCTCAGTCATTTCAGGGGACATTCCATAGATGTCCATTCATATTTTTGGAAACTTACCCTGACCCTAACCCTATATTCTACGTCCTAACATTAACCCTTTCCCTAACGCTGACCTTTAACCTTATCCTTAAGTTGTGAAAATTGTAAATATTTCGTGTAAAAATACATTACGGGAATCTGCAATTTGTCCGGCACACTCTCGCTCTGTCTTTCTCACTCACACACACAAACTTCTTTTAAAAATGAAGTGGAAGTTGCTGTTTCTGCCTCACATTTTAATTTCAATCCAAAGTATAGAAGCATACAGTGTAAAAAGCAGAGTCTAATTAAATGTTTCATTAGAAAACTAAAGTATATAGATGTACTACATTTATTCCCCTTTTGAGAGGTTAACTATATTTATCTTTTTATGTTGTTTTTATTTGTAGCTGAAGGCCATCAAATCTTTACAGCCATGTTATAACATCTAGAGGAAGGCCTTCCCAGAATAGCAGAGACTTTCTGCAGTAAAGATTTCTTGGATAAGCAGGTGTCTACAAACTTATACAGAAATACTTGCAGGCTACGAATGACGCATTCAAAACCACAGCGTTCCTTCCGTCCACATGAATCACACAGTCACATTATCCAGTAAAAGGAAGATCTAGTCTTGATCTAAACAGCTCAAACGGTGTCCAAATAATTCTGGAGTCTCCACCAGACTGTGTCTAAAGGCACATGCACTGAGACGGTTTCTCAGAAGAAAAGCAGTAGACAGAGACTCTTTCAGTCAAGGGTCTGAGGAGAAGTCACACGGCGAGCATGAGGACACACACACACACACACACACACACACACACACACACACACACACACACACACACACACACACACAGAGCGATCAGCCTGAAATCTACAGAGCTTCACACGTCACACCTCACCATCACTTTGAGAAAAATTGTTCTGTTCAGAGAAGATTACACTAGACACATTTCTGTGAGGATTTGATGGCAGTGGCAAAGATATTAAGTCAAGGTCAGGTACTGAATTTGGATGATTAGCACTGGGTCATAACTCATCCCTCTAACCAGTGCTTACCTGCAAAATAAAATGCTTACTTTCCACTCTCTTGTTCGGCAGCTAAACACACTCATAGGAGAACACAAACAGCCTGTTGTGCAGCATCAGCAAATATAAATTCCTGAAAACCTTTTTACATTTTAAAAAATGCAATTAAAACTAAAGGGGGAAAGTTCATAATTTTTGCATTTGGCTTGTCATATATTGCTAACATCGTTGCGACATAATTATAATGTTACATTTGTAGAACAATCAATCCAATACTATCCTTAAAATACTGCAGCTTAAAAGGACTGGCAGTATATCTTGATTAATAAAACACTAAAATACAACCAATTTAGACTTCCGTATTTAAAAAATGACCACTTTACACAAACTACTAAACCATAAAAAGACTGCCACGATATTTTAAATGCCACTTTAAAAAAAAAATCCATGTTGAAAAACTGTTTTGCCTTCCAATTTAAGTAAATGGCTACTTCAAAAAAATCATTTAAACCTTTAAAGGACTGCCAATATATTTTTAGACTACCACATTAAAATTTAATAACATTAATTAAGAAAAAATACGGCAATTTTATTTAGACTCTGACCTTAAAGAAACGTCCACATTAAATATATGACATCCTTTAAAATACTGCAATTATACTTAATCTTAGTTCTTAAAATTAGTTCCACCTTAAATTCATTTGTTAGGTCTGGAAACTTTATTTAACTGACAAAAGCACAAAGAAAATGTAAACAAATATAAAAGTGGATGCATGGAACACAATTGGGACAGAGGCATGTTTACCACAGTGTTATGTCATCTTTCTTTTTGATTATAGCGTTTAATCATTTGGGAGCAAAGGATACTCATTGTTAAAGCTTAGCAAGTGGAGATATTGTGCATTCTGGCTGCTCAACAGTCCATGGTCATCAGTGCCTGATTCTCTTCTTCATGATGCACCACAGGAAACAGATCTGGACTGCAGAGGGACCACAGAAACACGTTTGTGTTTACAAAGCCATGTTTCCCAGCACATGCAGAATGAGGCCTGGCATCACCTTGCTGAAATAACCATGTACTTCATTTGGATGGCTCAGTGTATTTCAGTGCTTGTTTCCTCACCAATAGAAACTTCTCACATATGTAAATCACACGTGCCTTGGTCACTGAAGCACACCCCATACCATGAGAGATGTTGGTTTTTGCACCTGTCACTGGTAACAGTCTGGATGTTCCTTTTATTATCATGGGAAATGTGGCTTCCATTTTTCATGAAAGCAAGCTGAAACCTGTCCTGCTCTGACTGTAGAACATATTTTACCTGTCATTTGAACCCTCTGTGATGAGCTACTGCCTAACGAAGTCCTTTGCTGTTCCACATAAAATTAATGTATGGATTTCTCCTTGTGTACTAGACATTCAGGTTGCATTCCTTGATGCAGTGGCAGACTCTGAAGTGACAAAGTTTTTGAATTACTTCCTGTAAGGATATATTAATTAGTCTAGCATAAAAGTTTCTTATGCCATCTGAGGGTTCAAAGGTCAGACTCATTCAACACTGATGTCCAGGCTTACATACACCTGACAGATGATAAGTGACCTAAATTCTTCACAATCTTGTATTCAGCACAAGAGAGTCTATGGTGAATGCTTTTTTTCTATAACTTTATATTTACCTGTTTATAGTGTAATGCTGAAGCAGACACAGGGAGAACACACCACACTCCTCACAAAGTCACCCGGAGGAAACCCACGCAGACACAGGGAGAACACACTACACTCCTCACACACAGTCACCCGGAGGAAACCCGCGCAGATACAGGGAGAACACACCACATTCCTCACAGACAGTCACCCGGAGGAAACCCATGCGGACACAGGGAGAACACACAACACTCCTCACAGACAGTCACCCGGAGGAAACCCACGCAGATACAGGGAGAACACACCACACTCCTCACAGACTGTCACCTGGAGGAAACCCATGCAGACACAGGGAGAACACACCACACTCCTCACAGACTGTCACCCGGAGGAAACCCACGCAGACACAGGGAGAACACACCACACTCCTCAAAGACTGTCACCCGGAGGAAATCTACACAGACACAGGGAGAACACACCACACTCCTCACAGACAGTCACCCAGAGGAAACCCACGCAGACACAGGGAGAACACACCACACTCCTTACAGACAGTCACCCGGAGCGGGAATCGGATCCACAACCTCAAGGGCCCTGGAGCTGTGTGACTGCAACGCTACCTGCTGTGCCACCACGCCGCCCATCCATACGATTATATATTTCCAAAACACAATCATGCTGGCCAGTGACAAGCTTCAAGAGAACTACAAAAAATAATAAATAAATATCACAGATAGTTGTATTTATTGCATTTTACATGTCCCAACTTTTCTGGAAAAAGTGTTTATAGTTACCCACATTGCATTGAGTGACGCCAACATATAAAACATAAAAGATACTGTAAGTGTATGAAAGATAATGATGCACAACCAAGACAAGTTTATATTCTGGAACTGCTTTGGGTTTATTTTACAATTGAGGAAAAAAAATTAGTTGGTGCTAAAAAGGTTTTTGTTGTTTTTACAAAACATGGAAATGTATTTGCATTGTGCACTGCCTCACACAACATCATGCATCAAACTGGATGCGGATTTTTATATCACATTTTTTGTAAACGAAGTCAGAGAAACTTTTAGAAAACAATTCTGTGGCTCTACTGCATATATATATCTATTAACACTATGCTTCATTTGGACCTTTTTACATAGAAAATGACATTAGAAAAGTAAAATACACACAGTTTGAAATACAAAGGATTCTGGGCTGTTGTCAATAGCAACAATGTTTGGAACCATTTTAACATAATGCTTTTCAGTGGTGAAATCTAAGTGACATAGTACCAAAAGAGAAAATACATAACAAATTACTATAAAGTGATGCACAAAAAGAAAACACAACTACTTTTGTATTCTTTGAAAGTAACTTTGCATACTTTAATTCTCCACCCTCCATCTGGCAGGAGGGACTCTATTGCAGTTTCAGATGTCATCAATTTTAATAGAAGCAAATTGAAGAACAAATGGTCAACAAAATTATTCAGAAATGTTTCAATTATTTGAAATGGTCTTTCTCTCCAAAATACACTGCTTAAAGTGGCACTCCAGCTAAAATAAAAATGCACCATCTGTTTTAACTGTGCTCTCTTGTGTATTAACGTAATGCTGCTATGTCTGGAGAGTGTTTCTGGTTAGTTATTTGCACTGTGATTAACTGGTTAAAACACAGCACTAACCCTAGCTTAATGCAGTATTTCCTTAGTTGCAGTAAGAATACTCCTCAATTCTGTGAATTTTTTGTGCCCAGTGATTCTAGTTAGGCTCTGGAGCCACCGCGACCCTGATTAGGATGTTAGCAGTTACAGAAAGTGAATGAGTATGTGAGAGAATTCAGTGAATTCTGTCAAAGCAATGGGACTGAGGGACATAGTGCTGCACTACAGAATGCTCCATAACATAAAAGTGATATAAAACTCTAGTTTGAAGCAAGAATGCCCCTTAAGTTGCTATTTCAGTACTTGGAGCACCTCCGTTGATATTTTCCCACTTTTTCTTCTCTGAATTGTGCAGTCAAAACTAGTCTCATGAAAATAGTAGTCATTTTAAGATCATTTAAGAATGAAAAAGTTTACCATCACTAATACACATGCACAGTTTCAGATCAGACAAATAGAATATAAATACACTTGAAGTGATTTTGAAGAGCTTGGCAAAAACAAAACAAAGGTAAACAAACCAATAGACTTTATCCAGTCAGGCAGTTGTACAACAGAAAGTAAGACTCGCTTCCGATTCTCGACGGCTCAGTTTGGGTCCAGTGCAGAGAAACTAGTTTAGTGCAATGAGACAGACCTGCGATTAATGAGATCACTCTGAGAATCTTATGGCTCCTCTTTCCTCAGCTTCTCCAAAGTAGTGACAAAGACCAGGTGGTCTTCTGGGGACTTTCCATGAGTCTTGCTTAGATGTAGCTTGATTGCATGCTTGCTGACAAATGTCCGATTGCAAATTCTGCACTGGTAAACTGAGCCAGGGCTAGAGTCCTCGTCAAGGGATGTCAAGTTCAGCAGGCTGCCGCCATACGCCACTTTGTCCATTACCATCTTGGAGACAGCCTGCTGCTCCTGGAGATGGTGCAGGGACAGTTTGGACAGGTCCTTGAGGCTGAATCCCAGGTGAATCTCCAGATGGCTAATGTAAGATGTAGGAGTCCTGAACTGGGAGGCACAATCTCCACAAAGAAACACAGGCTGGCTGGAGTCCATGTTCTTCAGAAACTTGGTTCCCCCAGTTCTCTTCAGCTGGTACTTCACATTTGCGAGCCAGTGGGAGATGGTGGTCATTGAGAGGCCGGTGAACTTGCATATGAGCACACGCTCTTGAGGGCCGAGGTCTGATATGGTATAGCGACCCTCCGGAGTCTCCTTCAAGCTTGAGGCAAACTGAGCCTGGAGGATCAGAAGATGTTGAGGGTTCCAGTTAGAATGCCGACCTTTTCTCTTCTGTGCGGAAGAAAGATCTTCCAGAGAGTCTTCAAACACACTGCTGTCTGCATCAGACTTTTCGGAGATGGACGAGGGAGTGGAGGAATTGGGAGTCAGGTTGTCAGCAAGGTTCTTCACCATGTCCGAGATGTCCATCAGTGCATTTTCTCGCAATGAAGATACTACAGGGTCCGACAAAGGTATTCCTGTGTAAAGGGGTCTAGTTCCATTGAAGTTGTTATGGGTATTGTTATTGCCATCATTGTTGGTACCTTTGGACTTCCTCAGATCTATGGGCTGGTCATTGTCCTGGTAGAAGCATGTGTTGAGAGACTTGTTTTGCTTAACAGAGGTGGAGTGATAAGCAGGCTTGTCCATCACCTTATTGCTGATCTTGTATAACACTGACAGAGGGTCAGAGGAAAGGTTGACTGGTTTGGAGGCTTTGCTGAGGTGGGCGTTCATCACTGACTGTAGAGCAGAAAGTGGGCTGATGAAAGGCCTCTCATGTGAATGATCTATGATGATCCCTAGACCTTTGCCATTAGTAATGGGTGACTTGCAATTTTCTGGGCCATTTCTTGCATGGTTCTGGCTTTCAACTAAAGTTTCTTTTGGCTCCACTTTACACACCACATCTGCTGTTCCTGGGCTATTGCTCCTTGTTTCTGCATCTTTCTTCTCCCAGTGAATTGGCGATAATGACTGGGGGGTGTATGCAGACCTTGGTCGCTCATTCACCATCTGGTCCTCCTTCTCCTTCTTTACCGAGACCTTTCCTATGACCTTCTCCACTAGCTCCTCCATTGCAGATACATTGTTCCTAAGGGATGGGGATGATGAGGGACTCTGGGGAATGTGGGTTACTGCCCCAAGATCAGAAACATATGTTCGGAGGCCACCTTTAAAGGCTGGCTGCACTGGTACAGTTTGAACTGTAGGAGGAATTAAGGTGGATTTTGTGGATCCCTGGAGCTGTTGGTAAGCTGCATGGATGCTGGGGTATCCTCCCCAGGTAGGTGTACCTGTCTGAGCCTTGCTGATGGCACTAGACACTGTGTTCTCCAGGGATTTGAGGATGTCCATTCCTGCTTTGGGAGTCTCCTCAAGGTCTTCTTCTCTGAGGTACTTGAAAGAACTAGAATCCAACTTGTCCAAGTCTAATTTCTCACCAGAATCCTCTTCCTCTTTGATCTTTTTAAGCACAAGTTCACCAACCTCCATCTTTCTCTCTTCTGTCTCCTTCTTGTTCTCGGAGCCAGTGGACAGTGCAGGAGAAACAGACTGAGTTTTAAGGCTCGGTAGAGGCAGCCTGGCAGTAGTGGGTGGTAAAGGGATCGACTGGGTTTTCTCCTCCATCACTGGATCAAACACCAGCTGCTTTCCCTTCTTGGAGGCAGTGTTTGTGACTTTCAAAAAGTGGCCTGTCACCATCATATGGGCAGTAAGCTGTTGAAGAGTGTCATGGGAACTGCCACACTCCATGCACTTCAAGATCTGAGACTTGCGTGCCTCAAACTGCCACGTGTAGCTAGCCCCGTTCTGATAACCATAGCGATTGTTAGGGGTAACATATGGGTTTGGAGCTCCCTTTGCATCTTTTCCAGAATCTAGTCCTGATACAATTCCACTGGAACCTGTGACTGACTCTGGGGAGCATGGGGAAAGGGATCTGAAAGGTTTTTTGGCTGACGGCACTAGCTTGGTGGCTAGGACTGGCACAGGTTCTTTGAGAGGCACTTTCTGATAATGTTTAGTCTTGATCATGTGGACACTCAAGTCTTGTAAAGACTCAAAGGAGTGGCCACAGTACATGCACTTCAGCACTTTCTGGGCATCCTCTTTGCCTTCCATCTCCATTAAGGAACGCTTGCGGGGCTTTGACCAGCGCTTGCCACCGTCCTCTTCTTTGTCTTTGTTGTCATCTCTGTAATGGCCAGTCTCGTTCATGTGAACAGTGAGTCCGACCAGCGTGTCATATGCAGCGCTGCAGTCTTTGCACCGGAACTTGCTGGCACCGGTAAAAACAGAGCCGTAGAGTTTGTTGTTTTGCCGGTAGAGCTGGACAGTGCTGAAGAGACTGGGCTCAGGAAGTAGGTGGTAAGGAGATTGTTGGAGTGTCTTGGCTAAAGCTGCTTGATGCCAATCATAAGCCACACCGGCACTATTACTGTCACTGCCACTAGCCGGCATGGCATTTACGGGGGTGCTGACATTTGAACCGTTGCTCTGGGTTGCATTAAGGCTGCTTGCAGTAGAGCTCTTCTGACTGTGGAGGATATTCTTGTTGGCGACCTCAGTGCCATTGGAGGGTGTGGTGTTGGCTGTATGTGTAGTGGCACTGCTGGAGGACTCTGGCTTGGTTTTCGTGATATCCATGGCAAAACTGGACCAGGAGGCATCAGAAATCAAGTTTGCATAGACTGCTTTCATCTGTGCCAAGCTATCCTCCAGGGCGTTACCATTGGCCACATGCCCGGGCACCCCTTCCCGTTCTTCTTTTGAAGAAGTACTCCTGTAATCGGCGATCTGATCACTAGCATCGCTGAGAGGAGAAGCATATCCAGCGTCTGGGTTGGTGCCATGGCTGAGCGGCGAGTCCCCGGGTGTCAGAGGGTCTTTAACACCCTCCTCCTCTTCCTCATTGCACAAGTACTCTCCATCTCGGCTGTCCAACGAGAGCCCATCATCTTGAAGAGTCTCTTCATCAGAGGCGCCTGCCTTAATCTCTACCTCTGGCACATAGGCTGAGAAACGGAGAGAGAGAAAAGTGACAATCAATGAGTTATCTGCTGATTTCAAGTTTGTATTTATATTTTTATATTCAAGTCTGTATTGCTGACTTTCTGCCATATGTTTCAACATAAACAAAATGTAAAGGGTGTTTTTTTCTGTAGTTATTGCCATTGCACAAGTATAACAAGATTACGCTTGCATCTACATGCAACAACAATAATAAATAACAAATATAATAAGAAACAATTAATATATGAGACCTATAATGAGCTCAGAGAGAGAAATAATGAATATACAATTGCCACATGTTTTTGTTTGAGGTGGCAATTACTACTTTTTCCTGTGGAAGTCAAAGCATTTCAAACTGAACTTCAGATTTTCCTTTCGTAGCTCTCATATTGTTCCACAGCTTTCTGAATAAATGCTTTGAGGTGCATTTTCCAGAGTGTTGCATATGAAATTAATTCATAAATACATATCAACTAATATCCTGAGATTTCAGAAGTGCAATAAAGAGGACACACTGAGAATTAGCTTTCATTGCTAATCAACCCCATGGTCAATGCCTCTGGTGCTTACTGAATATTAATTTGTGTACACATCAACAAACAAACAAACATAAGAGGGGGAGGGAAGGGAGAGAGAGCAGAGAAGCATTAGGGGGAGTGAGACAACCCTCTAGCTTCTTTGGTTTATCTCTCGGCTGCACGGTGAGATGTGTGTCCTCGATGCCAGTGTCAGTTTTTCCTGATGAAACAGATGCGCTGTCAGCTTCAAACGGAGCGCTAAGCTGTCGTATCGTAATCTAAGTGGACGTAACACCTGACGTATGTTCACTGGCACTGTTCCTCAGCAGGAGAAAAGCCAGGCCAACGCATTAGCATGCTAGTGGCTGCGTCTCTTGGAGTGTCAAAAAAAAAAAACCCTCACATTTAAAAGAACGTGCACTGTTTAGAAACCCTACTCTTTACTGATATCCCTTAACATCAAGTAGTTATTATAGTTTTATACATTACCATTCCAGCTATTCCAATAATGAATAATCCAATTTTTGTACTCAACCACAATTGCATCCAAACCCAGGCCAAAACCAAAGTGAAAATTCAGGCCAGAACTTGGGTCAGGTTTAGGCCCGGTCTGGACCAATACTGAGGTCAAATTGTAGGCCACATCCAGATGAAACACAGACCAAATTCAGGCCACAACAAAGGCCCGAGTCAAGAAATCCAAACCCAGAGGATTCCGAGAGCAAACCAAGGCCAAGTACAGGCCACATTTCAGTACAGACCCAAACTCCGGTCAAAACCCAGAACAAAAACAAGGTGGATTTAAAGCTATTTTCAAGTCAAAAGCTGCAATAAAATCTAAGACCTAGTCAAGACTCATACCTTTTCACATTGCCTTCTCTGCTTTATACGTGTGTGTGTGTGTGTGTGTGTGTGTGTGTGTGTGTGTGTGTGTGTGTGTGTACAGAGAGGAAATGGACACTTTTTTTATTTATGGAGTCTAGTTTATTTATACTAGATGCAAAGGACAGAGAAAGCTAAATTTATTCTATTGCGCACACGTCCACACACACACAGACACACACACACACACACACACACAAACACACACACACACAGGACAAAAACACACACATGCTAGAACTTCAAGCTCGCAACAACTGTTTATCGCAACAACAGTTATCTTTTGTTCAATGTAAGAGTTTAAAGTATTTGTTTCTGCTGAATTTGCACCTAAGAAACTACCACACAGTGTCTCTCTCTCACACACACACAGAAAGAGAGCAAGAAAGAGAGAGAGACTGTTCAGACTCGCCCGCTGACTAATTAAACCAGAGCAGTTAACAAAGAAACGTAGCATATTAAGAATTAATAAACATTGCTCTGCTCTCTATCCCTCTCTCCTCTCCTCCTCTACCGCTCTGCCTCTTGCTGATTTACAGTAAATTATCTTTGAGGTCATCTCGTATTCCACTGGTCTGTTGCTAGGTGATGAAGCTGTCTGTCGTCGTGGTTACTGTCAGGTGGGACCTCCGGACACGGGAAAGTGTTCACAAAGAGCAAGCGCATGCGTGTGTGTATATATTAATCTGTTCACTGTCTAAATAACAAAAGGCTGCTCAGAAAAAAAGCTTACTATTTAGAAGAAAGTGAGAAGCTCTGGATAGGGAGAGAGAGAGATCCATTCAGTTCCCTTGGGAAGTGTTGGAGTGATGTTTGGGATCCAGAACTAATCAACCAACATCAGCATATGACCTTACTAGTGTCATGTGACGGAATGCCATCAAAATCTTTACAGAAATGTCCTTCCCAGAGCAGTAGCAGTAAAGATGAACAAATAGATTAATACCCTTCACTTCAGAAGAAACGTGGATGAGCAGGTGTCCACAAACTTTTGGCTGGAAAAATACACACATCTAAAGAGATGAAAAGTATTCAGCTGTCACACAAGCTTAAACACACTGTGTGTGTGTGTGTGTGTGTGTGTGTGTGTGTGTGTGTGTGTGTGTGTGTGTGAATAATTTGCCATAATCCTCCCAAGCTGATAGTGAGTGAGTGAGTGTGTGTGTGTGTGTGTGTCATATCAAGCTAATAGCATCAGTCACTGAGGTTTAATCTCATATTTAGCTGCTTTTCCATCATCATCATCCACTGACGAAAAAGAAGGAATAAAAAAAAAATCTACCCCCATCTTTAGAGAGAAACTGATAGAGAACAAAAAGAAGAGGGAGAGAGAGAGAGAGAAGGAATGAGTTGAGAGAGAGTGGTAGTATTTCATGTTGTGGCAGTAAAGCTCTTCACATACATTCATCATTCACACACACACACACCTGGCGTGTGTATGCTACACTCTATGGCTTGTTATTTGCTACACTGTACTTTACACCCAGGATAATCACACCTGACTATCAGTAAAATCACTTGTACACGTAACTTTTAAAGCCTTTTTGTGTAACATTCAACAGTCATTTTAAATTCAAACATTCTCCCTCTATTTTGTATGTTATAGTAACTTCTGCATCGTATTAAAAATGAAAACTGTCATTCTACTATATAAAAAACTAAAGATTAAATACAAATACATTAGGTTCACTAGGATCGCTAGCATTGAAATCCCCGTCTTTAAATCTATAAAACTCACACGTATTTTTGGATACAAAGTAATCCCTAAGAACAAAGCTGCACATGCCTTTGCTGCACTTTTTCCTGAGGGACCTCATGAAGAATGCAGTGATGAACACACATTCTCACCTGCCATTTTCAAACAATTACTGGACAATTCTTTTTTTTTAATACGACACAACATTAACGACAATAGACAGTTAGAATTTTTATATATAATTATACATTATATGTATGAAAAAACTCACCTTATACATTCTCTCTCTCTCACACACACACACGCACACACACAGGTTGCAAACAAAACTTAAACAAAACAGATTGTCTGTGAGGAGTGTGGTGTGTTCTCCGTGTGTCTGCATGGGTATCCTCCGGGTGACTGTCTGTGAGGAGTGTGGTGTGTTCTCCCTGTGTCTGCATGGGTTTCCTCCGGGTGACTGTCTGTGAGGAGTGTGGTGTGTTCTCCCTGTGTCTGCATGGGTATCCTCCGGGTGACTGTCTGTGAAGAGTGTGGTGTGTTCTCCCTGTGTCTGTGTGGGTTTCCTCCGGGTGCTCCGGTTTCCTCCCATGCTCTAAAAACACACGCTGGTAGGCGGATTGGAGACTCGTGTCCGTAGGTGTGAGTGTGTGAGTGAATGTATGAGTGTGTGTCGCCTGTGAAGGACTGGCGACCCCTCCAGGGTGTGTTACTGCCTTGTGCCCAGTGATTCCGAGGAGACTCCGGACCCACCGCCGAACTGGATAAGGGTCACAACCAATCAATTAATTAAGTAATTAAACAAAAACCTGATCTAAAATATTACTAAATCTATATATTTTCTTTGTGACAGAGAGCAGCCTGGCCTGTCTTTAAGAGCTTCAACTGAACTGAACTAATGTAAACTGAGCTCAGCTTAACAGCTGTTGTGTGTGTGTGTGTGTGCTGCTGAACTGTCCCTGAACTCTGAGGTCACTGCACTGCCACAAAGAAGTGAACATCCTTTTCTTTCTTTCTTTCTTTCTTTCTTTCTTTCTTTCTTTCTTTCTTTCTTATCTTTTCCCCTATATCCATTTCTCTTTTGTTCTTTCCTTTGTCCCTCATTTTCTCTCTCTCTCTCTGTCTCTCTCTCTCTCTCTCTCTCTCTCTCTGTGAGCCAGGACTAATCATCAACATCAGCACCTGACCTCACTAAGGTTAATGTGAGTAAATGCCATCAAATTTTCACAGCAATGTCCCAACATCTGGAGTAAATCTTTCTCAGAGAAGTAGATACTTCAGCAAAATATAAATAGAAAGCAGTGTCACAAGATGAAAGAGAAAACAAAGAAGAAAGATTAAACATGGAGAGAAATGTGAGGATGAGGGTTTCCCACACACACACACACACACCCTCTTGAGGACCCCTCCCCGAAACCCCCTTAGAGGACCCCATATGATAAATGACACACATCATTCTGTCAGTTCTGTGATCTACAACACTGCCACACAAGGAAATACTCTCTCTACTTCTCTACGCTCTTCTCTCTATTTGTCTCTCTCTCTTTCTCTCTCTCTCTCTCTCTCTCTTTCTCTCTAAAAAAAATAATGTGAGAAGCAGAAACAGTGAGAGACAGAGTGAGAGAAATAAAGAGAGGGAGGGAGGGAGAGAGTGAGGGAAACAGAGAGAAAGTCATGACCCCAAAGTGACCTCATCATTTGTGAACTTATCAATAACTCAAGTGTGAAACTGGTGTACTGCTTTACCACAAACACACGCACACAGAAAGTGTTTTCTTAACACCACAGTGAGGAGTTAGGATTTGGAATTATTTAATTCTATAAAAATATTCACAGTAAAATGTAACCATTAATAAAGTTATATATAATCACAGTAAATACAACCAAATAATATAAAACAAATAAGAAATATAAGATCATTGTTTTCTATAAAGTAGTAGATGAGAGTGAGTTTGAAGAACAATGTTTTGTTCAGATTCTCCTAGATTTGTATGAATTTGTTAAATCCACAGCACATTATTTAAAATCATAATTTATTAACCACTAAAACTAGGTACTGGATGATAACCTCAGATAATACGGACTCCACGAGGAGATTCGGATTTGTACATTTTCAATATTTCAGTGCACATTATTTACAGCTTCTGTCAATGATCGATGGTCATAGGGGAGTGAATGATGTCTGGTGATGGACCGGTGCCGTGTGCAGGATGAGTTCCTGCCCTGCGGCCGGTGATTTCGGCTAGGCCCGGTGACCCTCAGTAGCCCTACTAGTGATAAAGTGTTTACAGGAAGTGAATGAATGAATGAAGTTTCAGACCAATCACATTTGTCATAATACAGGCCATTAACACAATGCCGTATGTTTTCATCGACTGAACATCAAAAACATAACCCCACACTGTGATGAGCCTGTCTCCAGGAAGCAACTGCAGGGCTCACATTAATGAGATAATGTGTTAATTGCTCTTGTGTATGTTAAGGCTGTAATGCACCATTTAATGCACTAAGGCAGTAGGAGGTCGCCCCTTGCCCCGACAGCTCTGTAAAGGCCACAGCTGTAAAGACGCTGATCCCTGAACTAAACCCAGTCTTACATCAGCTCTATTGTGTATTACTGATTATTTATTCCCTCATTTCAAACTAGGCTTTATCCTTTGCTCTAAATCCTCTTTCTTCAGCCTTAACATACACCAGTACACACCATAAACA